>NC_142678.1:12885858-13040858 GCF_964200805.1 Pocillopora damicornis
TTAATAGGTTAAAAGCTTCTCATACTGCTCACCTTTGTATTCTGCTGTACCCATTTCAGGTTCCATCAAAGGAAAGTGCACAATCCTGCATTTTGGTCTGATTATTTGGTCTAATTCCTTGGGTCGATTATCTGGCATTAGTTTCAGAAAGCTTTTGATAGATGATAAAAATGATTCCATGTTGAACTGTGAGTTAAATACCACTACATCAGCAACAAGACTGTCGGAGAAAAATCAAGAAATTAATTTAAACCTTAACATCCTACAAGAGCATGCATGTTCTCCATACTATTATCCACTCAGTGGATAAGCAGACGTAAATTGGCCGCCACCAAGAGTTTTAAAGCTGACATTTTGAATGTTATAGCCTTTCATCCTTCACTCCGATGAAGGGTGAATCCTCAAAATGTCAGCTTTCATACTCTTTACAGTGGCCAATTTATGCTATCAACTTAGTTGATAATACTAAATTGTCCTGTTATAGTCTCTCACCAACACAGCACCACAGTTTCTTTAGAAACTTATCCTCTTTATACTCCATACTGTTCTCCATATATTTTTTAAAAGGTGAGATGGGAAGAATTTGTGATACAATCAAGAGCATGTTTATTTGGTGATAATTTCTTTTATTCTTATGACATTATTGTTTGATTCAGGAGTGATTTGTATTGGAAAATTAGATAGTAGTCACTCTTAGGGGTCAAACAGTCAAACAAACACAATCATGCAAACAGAAATAAAGCTACATGTACAAGTAACAAAAAAAGTTAAAATATTGATGACTTGCTAGAGAGAGCAAGTTAAAATAAGTAATAGCAATAATTATTATAATAGTAAAGGTAAAAATAATGACAACAACAACAAGAAGATGGAAAAAACAAACACACAATGAATGTAAACATGTCTTGATGATAATAGACACCTTCGCGCATTTCTACATATTGATTACCTCATTTGAAACAGTCCCAAAGAGGATGAAACAAACACTAATACAAACATTGAAAATTTACTACAATAAAATATGGTTGCTTATGTACAGCAGTATCAAGATTACAACTTTCAGACAACATGGATCAGTAGCACGCTTGTCACGTACAAATTGAAAAATCACGGATTTGCTTGAACTTTTAAAAATTTCTCGGCGCACAATGATCAGATCTGCTTGAGACTTTTCACAATTGTTACACATGTGTTAAAGACGGTTTTGGACTAAACAGAGGTAGAATAAAGGATCTCTGAAAATATTGAATCGGAGCCGAATTGTAAAGTTAGCGACAAAAACATGGCGTCACGCGTAACATACGTCGGCTTTACTATTCACTGTTTTCCTGTTTTTGAAGCCTCGTTTATAACCGTAAGACTTAAGAGATAATGAAAATAATTCCTTTTTAAGCAAAGTGGCAACCAAAATCCTGAAAAATTGAGCTAAATCTTTCTTAAAATCAACGAAAAAGTTCACCACTTGATGCGTCACGCTTTAAAGCTTAGGAGAGACAGATAATTTTAAATTCATTTTGCGAGTCATAATTCCTGAGTTACAGAACAATTTAACCTCAAAATGCAATGCTCATTAGTTGATTTTCAATTTCTTTTCGTTTTTTGGTGTTTTTGTTGAAACTTTGTCGAGATATGAATTTTGTTTTGCGTCCGAAACAGTTGGCGAGCGATGTGATCTGCCGCGCGATAGTACCAGTAAATGAATTTCTTAGTCGAATTGTTTGCGACAAGTGCACTGGAGCATGTCAACTTTGACTTAAATAAAATGCTCAAATGACAAGCTAAATTTTGGTACCAAACTCGATCGAATCCGTTAAAAGCCGACGAAAATATTAGCATTTAAGTTCATCCGAAACATTTGGTCTACAATTTTGATCCTCAGGAACATACGCGATCGAATTTATAGCAAAAACAAGCGCGACGCGTTTGTCATTTTGACGGCTTCCTTTACTTCCAAATCATTTCAAAGTCTACTTAATCAATAAGGACTGTTTCAGATTTCCTTATTGAGAATTATAATAAAGTTCGGATATAACGCGCGCTGTCATTGGTTGAAAGAGCGTGCTCCATGAGAGCTGAGCTAAAGCTGTCACGCCATCTGCCAAATTGTACCATGTTCAACCTTTTCCGGGACTTCTTTTTAGCTTTATTCCGATAATTGAAAGTTAAATTTCGGAACAAGCGAGCCGGCAAGTAGTAGAAAAATCAAATAAAGGTTTGTAAACATACCAGGCGCCGTAATTTACGTTATTAAAACGTGACCAGATACGAAAATCCTCAAAGGAAAAACAAAATAGACATTCCGAGTTTTAAAGATTGATTCACGCTCAGTTAGATTGCAAGCTTACGTAAGGAAACAAAAATCAAACACAGTTAACATTCATATAGTATATAAAGTTCAGTGTTCAAAAACAAAACAGAACAAAACAAAAATGATGAAAAATATAACCAAACTGGCATAACTGTGAAAATTCATTCTAATCATGACAGAATATGATCATGCTGAAGTCCATCGCGGCTCGCTCATCATGGCGATCTCCGGTCATCACAGTAAAGCAAGCCTCAGAAACTACATCGGCCGCCCTTCGAGTGAAAAAATAAGAGCTTGTTCTGATATCCTTTCCGATGCGTTGAGTGGAAAGTCACATCTGTCACTGCAGCCGAGTTTTGCCGCGCTGTCATCTCGAGCGATCTTCATGTTTCGGTGAATTCGGCTGTCGTTCATTCAAAAAACACTCGCCTTGAACAGTTTGTTTTCTACCTTGTCATGTGAAAAAACTCGCGTGTTTTTACGAGCCATAATTCGGCTGAAGTTCACTGAACATTTCACTTCAAGATTCTGTATTAGAGACTTAAAAACTTCAGGCAAAAGTGTTAAATTCGACCTGCCGAACTATTTTAGTTTGTTAACTATCGCAGAAGGTGAACTTTGATGGTTTTTTAACTTTGATGGTTTGACACTTTTGACAGCTTTAGTCTTGTACAGCCAATCAGATTATTTGAACCATTCTAACAGGGATTATGATTGGTTTATTGTAGCGTACTTTATGAGAGTTTTCAATAGAGTTTATAATAAAGCTCGGATATAACACGTACTGTCATTGGTTGAAAGAGCGTGCTCTATGAGAGTATAGAGCATAGAACTGAGCTAAAGCTGACACGCCATCTGCCAAATCGTACTATGTCCGACCTTTTCCGGGACTTCTTTCTAGCTTTTCTTTCGTTAATAAAAGTGAAATTTCGGAACAAGCGAGCAAAGGTTTGCAAAAATGCCAGACGCAGTAATTTACGTTACTATAACGTGAGCAGAGACAAAAATCCTCAAAGATAAAACAAGATAGACAGTCCGAGTTTTTTTTAACGGTTTCACGCTCAGTTAGATTGCGAGTTTACGTACGGTAATAAAAATCAAACACAGCTAACACTTATATAGTATATTAAGTTTCGATTTAAAATAGAAAAAACAGGAATCATGAAAAATATAACCTGGCATAACTGTTAAAATTCATACTAATCATGACGGTGTCAGAGCGACTTAAAGTCTATCGCGGCTAGCTAATCATGGCGATCTTCGGTCTTCGCAGTGGAGCAAGCCTCAGGAACTAAATCGACTACCCTTCGAGTGAAAAAATTAGAGCTTGCCCTTATTACCTTTCCGATGCGTTGAGTGGAAGGCCAGATCAGTCACTGCAACCGAGTTTTACGGCGCTGTCATTCCGAGTGATCTTTTTGTCTTAGTGAATTCGGCTGTTGTTCATTCATAATACACTAGCCTTGAACAGTTTGTTTTCTACTTGTCATGTGAAATAACTTGCGTATTTTTGTGAGCCACGATTGGGCAGAATTTCACTGAGCATTTCACTTTCAGATCCTGTATTAGAAACTAAAAAACTTCAGGCAAAAGTGTTAAATTCGACATGCCGAGCTATTTTAGTTTGTAAACTATTGCAGAATATGAACTTTGATGGTTTGACACTTTTGACAGCTTTAGGCTTGTACAGCCAATCAAATTATTTGAAACATTCTAACAGGAATTCCGATTGGCTTATTATAGCGTGCTTTATGAGTATAGAGCATGCTGACGACAACGTTGTTCGCTTTGGAAATAAGATTTGTTTTGAAAATTGAAAGTAATTCTTGGGGAATTTAACGGATTCTTTATTATAAAACAAATAGAGAAGCCTTGACTGTGCTCTGTTCTGTTGTAAAGCACTTAGGAAGCGGCTAGAGCACTCAAGAAGTAGGAAGTAAATAATTATTTTTTATCGCTAATGACACTACTTTAAGAGGATTTTAATCATAAACCGATAATACTCCTACCGAACAGAAGCCAAAAAAAAACTCGAAAATAAAGACAAAGTAGTAGATATGGCTGCATGGTCAGTATTTTCAGGCTTTTTCTTACTTAACTATTTGGAGCGGCGATTAACGCAAGGGAGGTAGTACGCGCACTCAAAAGCGAAAAAATTAAACTGCGGACTGGATTACCTCTAAAGGTTCGTACCTAAGAAAAGAAATGTACAGGCAAGTTAATTTTTTCGGTCAGCAGATCATAAGGACGCGTATTTTTGAGTGTCACACAGTATCGAGAGTTTTACGAGTGAAGTTTTGAGGCTTGTGTTAGAAGTTTTTATCAACATGAACAAAGTTATCTGCGTACGGACCACTGTGGAAACACAATAGTTTCAATTATTCAACCTTGCAATTGTGATAACAATGTTTTTACCAAATTCAAACTACACATTCTAAATATACCTGGTCGATAAGATTTCTGGCAGGACATTTTTATTTTGTATTCTGTTTCAATACTCTATCATGTGAAATCAGTTACATTTAACTAATTTTAATTGTGTCACCTTTTCATAATTTCAGTATTTGTAAAAGGAAGGAACATCCAATTGAAAAAGGACGTGTTGAGGCTTCAAACTCAACTTAAAAAGTGTCAAAAAAATCTGACGTCTACTGAAAAAAAGGAAAAACAAGTCAGACACAAGCTAAGGGGGACAAGATCTGCTTCCTCAAAACTAAAACAGAAATTACAGGGCAACAGTGAAATTGCCAAAAAGGGGTATTCCCTTGTGGAGACATTTGCTCATGGTCACAATGGACACAACCAAAGGACCTTGATGTTTTATGGCTTGTGTCAGATACATGCAACATGCATCTTTGTTATCATATCAAAAGACACCTGTAGCATTACATCTGATTTTCAATATTTTGTTTAATTGTAGCCCCCCAACAAACTTCATTGTCTCCCCAACTACACTTTCTGACTGGAATGTTCTCTTAGGTGAAGCCGACAAACTAATTTTACGCAAGTGCTTTTCAAATTCCAAGTATGATTTTCATCTCTGGAGTGATGACTCCCACAAAGGAGGAGAGGAAGAGGAGAGGAGAGGCACGTAGTGGGTGTTCACACCTGGTGTCCCCTAGAGAGCAAGTCACGAGCTTATGTCCTTGCAAACAGCCTAACAGCAAGCGGGTCTGGAAAACACCAGTATGATGTAGATTACCACGCTGTAAAAAATGAATATGATATTACCAATGTTTCAGGGTTGGTTGGGGACAATGCTTCTACCCAAAAGGGAAAAGTAAATGGTCTTTTAGCTAACAATGCCAGAATTTTTGGAAAAGAGATGTTTTTTGTAGGATGCTACCCACATGTACTAAACATTATGCTGAGAAGAATGTGCCAGGCTGGGTTTGGGGCCAAGGGTGACATGAACAACCCCCATGTTTTACAATTACTCTATAAAATATCTTGGCTCCATCATGAGCGTCCAAGCCAATACAAAGTTATGTATGTTTCTCTTGGTATTCTAAGTAAAGAGCCACCCCTTCAACAGACATTCATCGACACAAGGTGGACATATTATTATGAAACTCTCCAGTGGTATCTTAAGTATGGAAAAGCTTGTTTACAGCTCGCTGTGTCTCCTTGAAAGATTGCCAAAATCAGATAGCCACCAGACTATTTGGCAAGATGTCATTAAGCTGAGTTCCAGTCCTATGATTCAAGTTGAAATCAAGTTTTTGTTTGAATTCCTTGATAAGTTTATCATCCCATCTCTGAATACATCCCAAGCTAGTGATGCAGAACTTGGATTCTCCAGTGGTTACCTAGCAAGGTTATGGCCAGCAACTGTTCTGAAGCACCATGAAACTTTAAGTAAAATGTTGATGTCTCCTGCAGAATATTTTCCTTTAACATCACAACAGGTGAAGATGTCATTGAAGGACCCAGCAGCTATCAACCATTTTCACAAACAAGTGCAGAGGCCAATGTTACAAGAAGCAATTAAAGTAATCAAAGATCGTGGAGCAGAGTGGTTAACTTTTCCCAAGTTGTTTGGAATGGGAGCTGATCAGAGATACCAAAGTCCTTTCTGGCATTCAGTTTTAAAGCTTCTTGAAATTCCAGTCAGATCTGAAAATCAACAAGAAAAGTCAGTGAACAATCTCTTTCATGTGCATGGACAGAACATTCTAACATTGGTGTCTAAGGATAGAGTTGGATTGATTAAATGGGCCACTCTTTGGAAATTGATGGAACCACAATTGCTGAGTGAGATCAAAGAAATTGCTTCATCACCACACAGCTCACTCATAAGTAAAGAAGCCACTCCAAACCTGTTTGAGAGAAGAAATCTAACTCTTTATGGAAAGATAAACATAGTTAAAACACTTGGGATATCTAAGTTAATTTACTCAGCCTCCGTGCTCCCTGTTCCAGATCACTATATCCAAGAAATAAATAAGCTAACTTTCAACTTTATTTGGGCAGGAAAACCCCCTAAAATAAAAAGAAACACCATAATTGGAGAAAAGAAAGATGGCGGTTTGAAAATGTGCGATTTCAATATCATGGAAAAAGCACTCAAAATAGCGTGGATCAACAGAATTCAAGATGACTCACAAGCCTCCTGGAAAATTATTCCTAACCAGCTCTTACACAAACATGGTGGTCTTGCTTTTCTAACAAAATGCAACTTTACACCAAGCACACTAGACCTCGATGATAAGCTTCATGCATTTTACAAAAAAGTGTTAGATTATTGGTGCGAGTTCAAAATCTCAACGGGCATCGATTCCAAAATAAATCCTAAAAACGAAATAATGTGGAATAACAGAAAAATTCTTATAGGAAAAAAACCTGTCTTTTACCAAACTTGGTATGACGCCGGTATTACTAAGATAAGCGACATTTTAAACCAAAATCAGAAATTTTTGAAGTGGCATGAATTTGTCACAAAATTTAATTTAAATGTGCCTTTCACCACATACTATAGCTTGGTCAACGCAATCCCCAAAGACTGGAAAGCTATTCTTACAAACCCTATTCCAAACGTCACACACGCGAACACTACTGTAAACAGCCTAAGAACCAGTTCTATTTACTCTTCTCTTTTAAACACCGTCTTTGTTCCTCCCACTGCCGAAACCAAAATTCTACGCCTCGGATTTATAAAAACTACCATCAAGAACGTTTATCTTATGCCATTTAAAGTAACAAACGAAGTTAAAATAATAATGTTTCAGTATAAAGTGATTCATAACGTGCTTCCAACTCGCGCCACTCTTTACCGAGACGGCATTTCAGAGAGCCCCTTATGCAACCTATGCAATACAGAAAAACAAACGTTGCATCACCTATTAATAAACTGCACACTAATACTCGACTTCTGGATTCTGTTTCAAGACTGGTGGAACCAAAAAACAAATGAAACAATAGCGTTAACCACAAGTCATATACTCTATGGCTGGCATTATAGGACAAAGCATTGGCAAGTCCTAAATTATTGCCTATTGTTAGCCAAATATCACATTTTCTGCACAAGCCTTTGAGGAGACATCTTAGATTTTCAAATCTTCCTACTGTTCATCGCGGGAAAACTTGAAATCCTAAAAGAGATCGCGACCGCAAAAAAAGAACTTCCGAAATTTTATCGCACGTGGGCTTTTTTACTTTAATTTTTCATACTACTGTTGTTTTTAGGTTAGACTTATACTTAACTTCATTTTTGAGACCTGTATGTTTACTTGTGATTGTCTTTTAATTGAAAAGAACTTTGTAAACACGCCAACCGTAAATTAAATAAATGTTAATAGTACTGTAATACATGTATCGTAATGTAGTGTATGCATAATTTGTGTAAGTATAAGTATCAGTAGTGTTAATAGCAAGTACAATGTAAGTGTAATTAATGCTGTAAGTAGTGTAAGTGATCGTCTTGTAAATAAAATTGTTTAAAAAAAAAAAAAAACCTGTTTGAGTTCTATGCCAAGCACATTTTCAGTCTTCCAGTTAACAATGTTCTTGCTGAAAGACAGTTCAACCTTTCTCAACTGTATCTTAATGATAACATGTCAGAGTTATCAAAACAGGCCTCAATCACATATGTTGAAAATATTCTGCATAGTGGAAAAACCAACACCAGGACCACAGAAGCAGCACGTGAAGTTCACGAAGAAAGAATGAAAGAATATACCCAAATGCTCACCACAGACGTTTTGCAAGAGGCAAGAAAGAACCTAAACAAGATTAGAGAAAACTGCACACATGGGCCACTTACTACAAAGGATGTTTACCCTAGAGCTTGGGTAGAAAAGAAAGAAAACAATAACTTACCAGAAACAATTCAGTCACTAAAAGCAGATGGTCGCAAACTATAACTTCAATGGAAGGCTTCTGCCAAGGGAACATCTGCACTGGAGGGACAGAGGTCATTCAACCCAACAGTAATTGAGGGAGTTACCTGTACACCTGATGGACAGGTTCCAAGACTCATGCAGCTAGTGGCACTAAAGGTGTGGAACTATGGGGAGGAGCTACCAATTTATGATCTACCAAGAGAATGCCAGTTGTGTCTACAAAATCTTCCAAATGTCTTCCAGCCTCCAACTACTCATCTTTCCACATCCCACATGTCTGAACATGTTACACCGTTGCCTGCACATGAAGAATAGAGTAGTCATGAGGGGTGGCTCAGTAATTTTTAAATGTTTTAGATTTGTAAATATAAGAATTTATTTCACCGACCACACTGCATGAAATAAATATATCTCAGCATGTATGCATTTTTACACACAGAGACGCATCTAATAATCGATTAATGTTTCAACACAACATGTTAGAATTAACCTGGTAAAAGTACATTGTATATGCCATGTGAGTAAAGTGAACATAGCTTAATATCTTAGTATATGTACATGTAGCATGTTAGCTTTTTGGTTTACAATATTGCAACTGGTTTTACAGGGTAAAAGTGAAGTGCATGGTGCCAAAGTTGAGACATGCATGTACAATCATGTTGTATTGGATCTTGAATTAAATGAATTGAATATTACATTCAAAATGAACAGTAGGTATAAGAAGCTGTAATGTATCTGATTTTAAATTGTTATGTATGACTGTTAAGCTTTGTAGAATATTGAACAAACACTGAATTGCTGTCACTAAATTCCAGCAGTTTAAGAACATAATAAATGTAATATTTAACTACATGTAAATTATATCATTATACTGTTGCACACGTATAATTTAACATATCACTAACAGTATGTAACTTTTAATGTGATAAGAACATGACTTATGTATAAGTGTTCTTGTTCAATAAGCATAATATTTTGCACAGGAAGGGCAAATCAAAGTGATGTAGCCAATGTTATGTTGCACATAGTTAGTGTACAATGATTAACAGTAATAAATTTAGAGTGGAACACTGGATCTGTTAAAAATGTGCCAAGTTTATTATCCTGTCTTTCCTTATTCTGTGTAAAAGACAAGTAATACCATTCTGACCCGTAATTAATCCTCTCTCCCCTTTAAACGTCTTTCTTCTACTATTAAATATATCTACATCAATGGAATTTTTCTTACATATACCTGAACTGGTCATTACAAGTTGCCTGTCAGGCAACTTGTAATGACCAGTTCAACAACCAAACTTTAACTGGACCTATACTAATTATTGAATATGCAGTGTGGTCGAAAAAGAATCAGTGTATTGATCAATCCTCTACATTCAAAGTGCCCAAAAGAAATGAGCATTAATTTGACAATCAACTCAGGCAACTTGTAATGACCAGTTCAACAACCAAACTTTAACTGGACCTATACTAATTATTGAATATGTAGTGTGGTCGAAAAAGAATCAGTGTATTGATCAATCC
Source organism: Pocillopora damicornis (assembly GCF_964200805.1). NCBI lineage: Eukaryota > Metazoa > Cnidaria > Anthozoa > Scleractinia > Pocilloporidae > Pocillopora > Pocillopora damicornis. Next base: position 12,896,029 of record NC_142678.1, read on the forward strand.
TCTACATTCAAAGTGCCCAAAAGAAATGAGCATTAATTTGACAATCGATACCAGTCAAACATCATCTCCATAAGTAAGTACCAATGAGTACCCGAGAAGTGATTGATAATTTGTTCTTGGTTCCCGTTGACGATTAAACCGGATTTCACTCTCGATCTCGAGTGGGCAATATTGAAAGTAGGCTAATTGACCCTTTGTCACCAACATACCCCAAGATAGGGGTCAAGATAACTTAATTTATATTCTTACCTCATGCATTGTGCGCTTGCTGTACTTTCGAGCTGCTCTGAGTACATTACATCAGTCGATATATATTCACTCCTCAATAGTATCTTGAGCGCGCGTCAAAAAAAAGTGAATAACTTTCAAACGAACAACGATGGACTCCAAAACTCAGTTTGCCTTGAAAACATGATGCCCACTCCTAAACTTGTACGTTTCGAAATTCCAAATAATAAACACCACGCGCAATGAACAACAAAACAGTACAAAAAATTCGAATTTCTACCACTTGGTTGATGAAAAGGAAAAAAATAAAAGGGTAGAATCTTCAAATTCGTCGCAGTCTTCCCAGTTTATGTGTTAAACTACCTGAGACTTCGTGTTTTGACAAGATATTCGACGGTAAAGTTTTAAGAGCGTTAAGGAGAGAAGTAAACACAGGAGAGGGCCTGTTCTGCGCATGTCTGAAATTTTCCTTAGCTCATGTGCATACGCTGTTCCGTGAGGCCTAACTACACTCAATCCCCTTAAGTCCAGCCACAGTAAAACTGCCTTGATGTACACGTCCTAGAGTCAATTGGGAGTTCTTATCTTAGGCCAGAATCTAGAAGGTGTACATCGCAGCACATAGGCTTCTACTGCTCATGTCTTCTGCTGTCACTGCATAAATAATATGAAATTTTTAAATTCATTTAATTCATTTAAGTTTCTATTGGTAATTGTTTTCATTGTTCTCACCATGACAAAATCTGATTATATCCATACTGAAAGTCTCTTTCCTGTTGCTTCCTGACTGGGTAAATAAGCTGATTCTCATGGAAGTAAAGAACTTTCTTTAACTGAGTAAGATCTGGTCTCAGTGCCATTAGTTCTGCTAAATTCAAGACAGAGCTGGCAAACAACACCCTCAAAAAGAAACAAAATACAACAAAAATAAGAATAAAAAAAAACCAACTCAAAACTCTTTGGGCAATTTAAGGACAATGTACAGTATGCATTACCAACTGTGGGAGTAATCTAGGGGGTTTTGGTAATTTTTTCCATAAGCAGCTGTGGATGGTATAAAGGGCATCTGTGCTTGAGCATACTTGTCCATTACATCCAATCTGAACTGATTCATCTATAGTAGTTGACAAATCAACTCACTGGAAGTGCAATCATTGGTTTACATGCTGGAAGTCAAGGGGCATGATCAATATGAGAAAATGAGTAGCATGAGAAAATGATAACATGAACCTTCCTTGTTCTTAAACTGAGATAGAGCTGGAAGTCCATTGGCTGAAGGTTACAGACAAGACAGATGAATCTTCCTTGTTCTTAAGGCGTTAGAAGGGGGTAAGATATTTTGAGGAATGGACATTATTCACACAAGTGGATTTGAATTGCCTACATTTAGGTCCATCTGTCTCACTGGATGTTGATTTGCAGAGGAACACATTTCACTCTAATGCATTAAATGAGGGTATTAAATTTTGACAAATCAATGCAATTTACATGGGTTGACCCAACTCATCATTAGCTAGGTTGATTCACAGAAGAACACAATAAACACTCATGTGTTAAATGGGGGTATGCAATGTTAACAAATCAACATGATACATACATAAATATATATATATATATATATATATATATATATATATATAAAGAGTAATTTGACTTACGTAAGACAGTGCTCAATACATAGGAGTAGAGCGATGTATATATTGTGGGAGGAAAAAGACAAATGAACTACCAGTTCATCGCTACAGACCTGTTTCAGGTCTATATATATATACATACATATATTATATATATGCAGCATGTCCCCATACATCAGTTAGTGACAGATTGGTTGTCTGTGCATGAAAGTTCAATTTTATGTGCTGAGCAGTTGTAGGAGGCCTTATAGACGGTTTTTCCTACATACGTTATTCAGCTCTGTCTCTGCGCAAGTATAATTTTCGACATTCTTGACCAGCTGACGCTTCTTAAAAAACACTAATATGGATCCCTGGAATTGTGTGGGTTTGTGCAGAAATCTCTCCAAATTCTTTAGTAAGACTTAAAACTTACTCACTTGTACGTGCTGTTGCAAGCAGCCGGTATATTCTGGTAAAAATAAAGTGCACTAGTTCTCATTCTCCAATGCCATTTCTTCGCAGGTAAAGAGTACAACTTGCAGCCTGGTACTTCTTTAATGAGCAAATCAACTAATTGTTTGTGCGATCCACCATAGAATGGCTCGATAAGGAGGACTATTCCCTGGTGGACATCACAGTTTTCTGTGTTATCATTGCCAGACGAATCCGACGGTTTACCATCGTACGACGACAGCTCCATCAGGCAAGCTATATGGAAGGTTCTAATTGTCAGGGGAGATCAACGGCTTAGGGAGCCATCAGGACGTTGCGGACGGAAAAGGCCATCACACTTCCCTTGTTTTTAACAATGACATGATTCAATGTCTGTTTTCTTTTCCTTTTCCAACTTCTCTACCAGCTAATGCTACTCACCCTCATCTTCATCGCCTCGTCCGCCATCTTGATTATTTAGCATGTAAAACGCATGTCCAACTAGGGAGAAAATTTTAAAATTGCAGGCTCATGTTATTCTAGTTTCAAGATGGCGGCCCAATCGAGCGAAAACGAATTAGAATTTCCATTCAATACCAGTCGAGAATTCGAACTGAGACTTGGAAGTAGTTTTCATTCTAAAGGAGGACCGAAAACGGCCTTTCATACAATCAGATGTGAGCTCACTTATTTGTCACTTTCCATTCTTTTTCGTGAAACAAAACCTTTTTTCTCATGCGCATTGACAATTGACTACATTTTCAAGTTGTGAACGAACAGCTGAATTCAATGATTTTTTTCGTTAACATATTCATTTACACTTTCCTATTTCGAAGTAATTTTTTTTGTCTTTATTCCCTAAATATTCTGTGGAGTAATAGTGCGTCGAAAAATTCTTTAAAACCCCAGGTACAGCTGTTGTTCAACAATAAGCTCAATAAACCGAAAATATTGTATTAAATAGTAAATGATCATGTCTTCCTTGCTGAAAATCATGAATTTTGGCCTTTTTATCCATTTCAAACTTTTTATCAATACAGACCTTCCAACCCCCATCACATGCAAATCTGGAGGTTTTAAAAAAAAAAGCCTAGAGAAACCTGGAGATTAGGACCTCAAACCTGGAGACTTCAAAAATATGCGTCAAATAAAAACAACGACGACAGATTATTTGTTTCAGAGTATTCCTTACCTTCTCAGTGTTCTCTGTTGTAGTCTTTCGCTGCCTTTTTTGCAGAGCTGAGAAGATTCTCATCAGGGTTGAACTTAAAACACGGTGAGGTTTCCTCTGGGTACTGCAACTTCATTGCCAGTAAATTCGATAGAGTTCCCTCCAGTTTAAGGGAGGACCGACTATCTGTTTTGTTCTTGCGAACCATGCTGAACAGCCTCTCCTCCCCTGCATTACTGTGTGGCAAAAGTACAACCAGCTCTGCCACCTTCTGAAGATGGCAAAATCTTTTTGCTGAGGATTCAGGAATTACCATTTGTGACATGTACCACCAGAGAATGTCTACTCTGTAATGGAAAATTTCCTGATCATTAACTAATCCATCAACAACTTTAGCTTCCTTCCAAGCAATCACACCAATGTCTTCATCTGTTAGAGACTGATAATCACGAAATTCATCATACATCTCATCAATGTTAACAGTGTTCAAGGCTGATTTGAACCTGGATAGAAAGTATTCTACACTCTCCCATTTTGCCTGACTACGTTTCTGAACGTTGATCCATCTTGCATGCTTCAGCAGCTCATCAGTAATAGGAAACTTGCTCAAAACATATTGGAAGGCTGCCTTGAAATATTCATGTGCTGCTGTTAAGAAACGAGTGTAGGCTGTTTGAGATATTTCCCCTTGATTAAGTAGCCTCTGTAGTGTAAACTTTGTCGTCCCTCCTAAGTGAATTTCTGCAAGGGGTATATAAATTGTTGGATCTTGCAAATTAATTTCATTAAGTGGTTTCTTCATGACCTCCACCTTGATAACACGATTTCCAAGAGTATTTGCAAGTTTTATGACAGAGTCATAAACTATGTGAATGGATGGCTCGTCTGACTGCAAAAGTTTGTTAAAATTTGTAAACAGTGGGATGGAAGCATTGTGAAAAAACAGGGAAACTTCTGTGAGTGGATTTTCAAAGGCTTTCTGTAACCTCTTGAATCTCGCATCACCAGCATCTTCACTCAAAAAGTATGACTTCAATCCAGTATACTTTTCAAGTGTGCGTTGAACGCAGCGTTCTAAAGAAAGCCACCTGGTAGAAGAATGCTTCAGTATCTTACCATACTCCTGGTTACAAAACTGCATGTACTCAAGTAGGATCCCTTTCCGTTTTGTGCTTTTATCAAACCAGTAATACTGATCAATAAGAAGCTCTTCTGCACTGATTCCTATAATCTTTGCAAATTCGTCATGAGCTCTACTTGCTGCAATGTGCGCCAAATGGCAAGGACATCCCAATACATAGGTCTCTGGATTTTTTGCTTTGAAGTGGGATGCCAAAGAATTGTGAGCACCCACCATTGAATTAGTGTTATCTACTGAAAGGCTGACAACCTGATTCCATGGTATTTCATCAGTCTCTAACTTTTCCTGGACAACACCAAAAAGAGTTTCTGCTTTTGACGCATCCCTGCCACTTGTCACACACATATGATAAAAATGAGATGTAACAGTTTTGGCTCTTTCTACATCGAAAATTCTTACGGTTGCTGGATTCATCTTTTCAACATCTGTATCACTCGACCCATCAATTCCAATACTGAATGGATGTTTCTGACAGTGCTGTACAACATATCTGTGACAATGTGGTCCCAGAGCCTTATTGATGATAGCCATAGTCTTTGTTCTTGCACATCCATACTGCTTAGCAATTTCACTGTCTGGAAATACTGCCCTAAACAATGGCCCAAGGTGATCTGAAGTTGCAAGTGGGAGGTTATGCTGGATCAGAAAATTTGTTGTTAGGACTTCTGCTCTGGTAACTGCACTTTGTATAACACTACCGCCTGAACCAAACATGCCCGCTACTGATGGCTGATTTTTCGCTGCTTTCGTCGATAACTTGTGAGATTCTGTATTACAATGATCTTTCACGTCTTTTAGACCCTGGTGGTCACAGCGTATTGTCTTGAGACAAGGCACACAATAAAAAGAATGCTTGTCGTTTCTTACTGCTTTCACGGGATATAAATTGCTCCACTCAACCTTAAATGTCGTACGATACTTAGCTGCTCCAAGGGTAGCTGGTTTCCTTTTCTTCGCGGTAGATGGCTGAGGTTCCGAAGTATCAGAGTCATTTTGAGAACTTGTTTCACTCTCGTGTGCTGGACGACGAGTAGCCATTTTGAAATTTGTGTTCGATGGTTAAGCTTTCCCAGAAACCTTAGCGCACCGATGTTTCATTAGAATGAGGCTGGCATTGGGCTCATTCTTCGGCCGTGTCTTGGTGCGCCCGCGATCCTCTGGTAGCGGTGAGTAACCTGGGCGCAACAAGACACGACTGGAGACTGAGCCTAGCATTGGCACCATTTCCCTCGCAAATTAGTTTTGATGCCTGATTCGGCTGTTATGAGCACAGATTTTTTTGCTATTCCTTCATACCTTCCGGAATTGTTTGGCAATTTTAAAACTTTCTGATTCACCGTGAGATTAAGGGGCAAAACCGTGAGACCGTGAGTTGACATCCCAAACCGTGAGTCTCACGGTCAAACCGTGAGGGTTGGAAGGTCTGTCAATAAGTTGTGTATAACCTAATTTATTCATTTGTGGTTCAGTTATACATTTGACATTTTACCACAGATGACTTCAAACCAGCCTCAGTAGACACCTCGAGACCGGCAGAGCTTGTTGTAGGTGACAAAAATGAGGTCAAAGTCACTGTTCCTAATGTACAGGTATTATATGAATTCATCTAAATGCTTAAAAGTTAATGGCTGCTGTTAAATCCCTTTAGTAGCCATCTTTCAAAAGTGATATCCCTCAAAAGTTGTATTTTTCACCTAGAAAATAGGAGTAACAGGGTAACCAAACAACCTCTTTGTACAAACACTGAAGGAAAAAGTTGAATAACACAGCCAGCTCTAACTGTGAAATATTTTTTTTTCTTATTAAAAATAGTGCATTATTTTTTTTGTTTGATTTTCTTGATTTTAAATGGCCCATGTATGTTTTAAGTTAAAAAAAAAAAAGATGTAGCCATGGTTCAAAAGTGAAAAAAAAAAAAAAAAAAAAAAAAACTACATTCAAATGGGACAAGAGTCTGAAGACCTTTAGAAGTTTATGGGTAATAATAACTGTAGATTTTTATTATTATACTAAGCTCAAATTTTTAAAACTGTTGAAACATCATTGACAAGTGTATCTGAATTACTTATTTGTGTCATCTTACTCAAGGTCTTTCTTTATATTGATATTCTTGCATAATTTTATAGGATTCTGGTAACACTGTTTATCGTGGCTCAGAAAGAAGTTGTACGAAGGAATTTATTTTGGTGGTAGATAATGAAAAAAAGGTATAAACCTACAGTAATTACATTGTTTTAATAGTAATGATGTCTATGTAGAAGTTTGTTTTGTTTTTATTGTGGAGGCCTTGACTAAACAGTTGATGTGCTGGACTCTGAGTCAAGAGGTTCTTGTTGGAGACCTGGCAAAGTCAATGTGTTGTGTTTTATGGGCTGAAGACACTTTACTCTCATCATGCTTCTCTTCAATAGAGTAGAAAATCATGCTAGCAAACTGTCAGGGAAAGCTGACCAAATGTCTGGGGGGTGGTAAATACTTGCCGGATCATCAGGATCACTTGGCTTGAGAACAGACTTTACCTTATGCCTGGCTACCTTGTTTTCAATAGGCAATGTGATAATAAGCAAAATTTTTGATGCAATCTCTACTAAGTGGTAGTTCTATAGAATGATGTAGCTCCTGTATCAATTTCCTTCAGACATTTACACTGGAGAGAATTGAGTCTACTGTTCCTCAGCTCAAGAAAGTTAGGTAAGCTTAAAGCTTTAATATATTTTGATACATGTCTTTGATGTTTTTTTAATTTAAATTTAACTATGATGAACACACACTGCTCAGTTTTCATGTTATTATAATCATGGTAGTTCCATTTTATTCTTCTTTTAGGTTTTGTTTTATATTTGTTATCATCCATCACACTCAGAAGGCTCCTTAACCTTTAACTCCTAAGATCTGCATATGAATTCTCCCCTCTAGCTGCTACACATTTCCTTGTTTGTGTTACCCTTTTGCTGGATATTATAGAGAGAAATAATATCTTAATCACTTCTGGGAGTTGAAGGGTTAAATGCATATTATGATATAAAAATACTATAATAGCTTATTAATAAAAGTAGATAATTGCAAACTTTTCAAGTGTTAAAAGTCAAATCCTGCCATCATCAATTGTTGGTTACAGATCAATCCTCAAGACAGCTGTAGTTAGAATCCTTCTGGATGGTTTATTCCTCAGATCCAAGGGCAAATAATCTGACAAGATGAAGATGAAACTCTGTTTTCAGCTGGATACGAAAGTTTCTGAAGTACAGGCCAACTTTCATATCCAGCCAAACACCTGTTTTATCTTTATCTTGACAAATTTTTATCCCCTGGGTCTCTGAGTACATGTATAGTTCCATTGAAATAAACTATTTTTTTTAACATGTGGATGCTTCGTTATTGTTAGGTCATCAAATCAGTCAAATAAACCTGTGAAGCTTCCTGTTACTCCGTCAACTGCAACTCTCACAAAAACACAGAAAAACAAGACCAAGAATAAAAAGAAACCAGTGGAACAAAAAACAACTAAACAGTCTGTGTCTCCTGCCAAGAATACCAGCATACCTGCCCCCTCTAGCTCACAGGTAACAGGTTTTACTTGTGGCCTGAGGTACATTATCATTTGGTGAAATTATATTCTGGTTTAAACAGTCAGACTATGAGTATTCTGTCAAAATCTTCAAGCTCAGTTTGTCACTCTAGTTGCCAGATTTCAGGGAAAAATAAAAGAAATTAATTTGTGCTTCAAGAATATTTCTGTGTCGAATTCACCGCATAAAGTTATTTTTACTTAATTTTTTTGCTTGATTTTTGGTGATTATTTTTCACTCGGTTGTCAGACTAAAATGGGAAAATTCAACTGCTTGTGACACAGCTATTGTGAGTAGTGTAATGTTGGTTAGATTTTATTGCCAGTTCATGTATTTGGTTGCTGCATGGTGTTCAAGGTTTTTGTTAATTTTAATTATTTTATATTAATTTAGACTTGTTTAATACATCCAATGAACACTTGTGTCTGTTATGTAATTGTTGGATATTGAATTGTTTGATTGCATTTGAGGGATCATTTACCCTTAAACTTTAAGTGTGACTAGCATATAATTGCTCTTTATTTAATAATATCACCCCTGAATCACACATTAATGTCACAAGATGGATGGAAAAGATCACCAACATAAGAAGTTCCTGATTGTTAAGCAAATTCTCCATGTCGGCACCTTAAGGAATGTGTTGAGACTAGTGTGGAAAGTATGAATACTGATGTTTGGATGTGAAGGGTCAATGCTCCTTTTTTCTTTTATTTGTTTCTTTTATATTTATCTTTTCTTGCAATGCTATTTATTTAATTTTTAATTATTTTTTGTTTTGTTTTTTTCTGGTCATTTTGCTAAGGAGGTGAATACCATACCAGAAGAAGTACCAGTACCAGCTGAAACAGAATCTGGTTCTTCGTCTTCCAGTGATAGTTCAGATGTGGAAAAAGATGGAAATGAGGATGATGATGAGTTTGATGACAAAGATGTTGAAAAACTGAACAGTCTTGTCACCAGTGTAAGTTTGATACTCTTGTTCATCAAATATTCATTGTTGAAATATTTTGATCATCATTATTAAGTAAATGACTGTTATATTCTTGGAAGAATATTGTATTTCAGGTTTTATCTTTCTTATGTCTAATCCTGGGGGCATGGTTTCCTCAATTTTTTTGTTCTTATTATGTCTGTAGTCATTTAATGAATCATGCAATTTTCTAGCTTGTTTGTTCAATTGTTTTTGCATCATCTGATCCAGCATAGACTTTTTTGGTTTGCTCTTTTGTTTGATAATAGCTCAGATCATGATTAATTAAAGTTTAGTTTTGAATTTGTCATGAATAAAACAATTATTAATTAGCCATCTAAAATAAGTCGTGAGTCATGAACCTTCCATTTTCTCTTGGAAACCTCCTCAACTAGATGGATGAAAAAGAGTTTGCAACAAAGAAGGAAGGTTTTAACACACTCTGTAAGTACTTTCAAATTATTTTTATTGCATGATCAAGTGATCCTTTTTTTAAGCTCGCATAGGGACTGAGGTACAGGTACTGGCATGCATTTTACTTATTTGCTATTTTTATTTGATTTGATGTATTTTTCTCTTTTGGTTATTTATTTATTTTGTTATTTTTTGGGATATTTTTGGTAGAAAGGGTTGGAAAGGGGAAGCACAAAACAATGGATTTATTACATTACAACAGCATGACCAACACAATGAAACAACATGAATGAGACATGAAACTTGTGATGTAATGATTCATATTCCTTGCAATTCAATTCAATTTTGATTATTGCCTTTTGATTTCAGTTATTACAATTCGATTATGCAAAATCCTAATTTTTATTTAATTCTTATAACATGATACACAATGTTAACAACATACAACCGTACACCTTTAATATGAATATACATCATACAAACTTGAGGTAACCTAATCACACTGAAACAATTATTTTAATGGTAAGTGGGGGATGTTAAATAGCCTATGCACTTCTTGTAAAGAGAAGTGAATGTAGCTCCTGGTTTTGTGGTCTGATCATTTTTCCAAAGTTCACAAATTGGGTGCATCTCCCAAATTTCTTGTGGAAAGAAAAGTAAACTGCTCAATGCGGTCTGGCTTAGGTTCCCTGTAAAGTGTTGTAAAGTGCATTAGAGCTTATTGATATTGAGAGTGTGCCATCTGCTGGTAAATACATAATTATCATCACTATCATTCTAGTTTTTTTTATCTGGTTTTAATAATCACAATCGACGACACTAGGAGCAGGCATTTCATTTGTTCAGTGTTATGTTACACGATATGCAGCAGGTGTAACAAAGTCGGAAAGATATAGAAAAGCCTGCTTGGAATTAAACTAACAAATTACACAAAAAATTAATTTTTTCTGACTTCGTCTACTATCTTATTATTTGGTGTATATTTTCTTGAGTTATTATCAAGACGTTGCAAAATGTAAAATAAGTTCTGCTAGCCTGTGAGTAGACCCTCCTTTTAAGTGTTTCGGTGCCTCCTTCATCCATTTTTATGGGTTTGATTTGTTTGCTCCAAAAAAAACAAACAAACAATATAAAACAACAAACCAAATTAAATAGAAATTAATCAATCGTGTTAATCGTAGCCGTTTTGCTTCATTGATGATGTCAGAACTTATGAGTCCTCTGTTCCATTGCTTTGAAAACCTTTAATCCGATCCAAGCATCCAGAGCAGCGTATTCAATCTGTTCCAAGGTCAGCGGAAAGTTTTCCCAGTTGCTTATTGTCACCCGCTTACTCTTTGCAAGTGTGATACCAAGAAAACGTTCCGCCAATGCCTTTAATCCTACTTTTTGCGTAGATGAGGAATGAGACTTTGCCACGTCTTGTGTATCGACGATTCCATAGCACACCAAGCCTCGATCTCTTCTGAGCTTAGACACATCTTGCTTTATAGCACTACCGACTTTCAAGACTGTGGCGTCTTTTAGAATTGAGACAAGCAGATTTGGCAATTTATTCATGTGATGAAGGTGCAGCACTAAGCAGGATGTGTCGACTCCCAGTTGAAGAACGGCAGTCTTGTTCTCGATGCCTCCACGCTTCTTGCTTACGAACTGAGGCTTCCACTCCATGTCGAAGCCAACGGCTGAAGCTGAACAATCTGTGATGTGTGTTCTCAACCAGGTCTCAGCTTCGTGTACGTTTTTTGTGTAAACGACCTGGACTCCTGCAGCTTCGGCAGGTTGTGTTAGCTCATGTTTTGTTGTTTCCACACGAGAGAACTGCTTGGTGGATGGATCACGAAGATGTATTTTTTTTCGCGGCTGCTCGGTAACCTGTAGGCTTCGCCGTGAGATAACGGTGTGCGGGAAGCTGCCAAACTTATGAGTCCTCTGTTCCATTGCTTTGAAAACCTTTAATCCGATCCAAGCATCCAGAGCAGCGTATTCAATCTGTTCCAAGGTCAGCGGAAAGTTTTCCCAGTTGCTTATTGTCACCCGCTTACTCTTTGCAAGTGTGATACCAAGAAAACGTTCCGCCAATGCCTCTAATCCTACTTTTTGCGTAGATGAGGAATGAGACTTTGCCACGTCTTGTGTATCGACGATTCCATAGCACACCAAGCCTCGATCTCTTCTGAGCTTAGACACATCTTGCTTTAAAGCACTACCGACTTTCAAGACTGTGGCGTCTTTTAGAATTGAGACAAGCAGATTTGGCAATTTATTCATGTGATGAAGGTGCAGCACTAAGCAGGATGTGTCGACTCCCAGTTGAAGAACGGCAGTCTTGTTCTCGATGCCTCCACGCTTCTTGCTTACGAACTGAGGCTTCCACTCCATGTCGAAGCCAACGGCTGAAGCTGAACAATCTGTGATGTGTGTTCTCAACCAGGTCTCAGCTTCGTGTACGTTTTTTGTGTAAACGACCTCGACTCCTGCAGCTTCGGCAGGTTGTGTTAGCTCATGTTTTGTTGTTTCCACACGAGAGAACTGCTTGGTGGGTGGATCACGAAGATGTATTTTTTTTCGCGGCTGCTCGGTAACCTGTAGGCTTCGCCGTGAGATAACGGTGTGCGGGAAGCTGCCAAACTTATGAGTCCTCTGTTCCATTGCTTTGAAAACCTTTAATCCGATCCAAGCATCCAGAGCAGCGAATTCAATCTGTTCCAAGGTCAGCGGAAAGTTTTCCCAGTTGCTTATTGTCACCCGCTTACTCTTTGCAAGTGTGATACCAAGAAAACGTTCCGCCAATGCCTCTAATCCTACTTTTTGCGTAGATGAGGAATGAGACTTTGCCACGTCTTGTGTATCGACGATTCCATAGCACACCAAGCCTCGATCTCTTCTGAGCTTAGACACATCTTGCTTTATAGCACTACCGACTTTCAAGACTGTGGCGTCTTTTAGAATTGAGACAAGCAGATTTGGCAATTTATTCATGTGATGAAGGTGCAGCACTAAGCAGGATGTGTCGACTCCCAGTTGAAGAACGGCAGTCTTGTTCTCGATGCCTCCACGCTTCTTGCTTACGAACTGAGGCTTCCACTCCATGTCGAAGCCAACGGCTGAAGCTGAACAATCTGTGATGTGTGTTCTCAACCAGGTCTCAGCTTCGTGTACGTTTTTTGTGTAAACGACCTCGACTCCTGCAGCTTCGGCAGGTTGTGTTAGCTCATGTTTTGTTGTTTCCACACGAGAGAACTGCTTGGTGGGTGGATCACGAAGATGTATTTTTTTTCGCGGCTGCTCGGTAACCTGTAGGCTTCGCCGTGAGATAACGGTGTGCGGGAAGCTGCCAAACTTATGAGTCCTCTGTTCCATTGCTTTGAAAACCTTTAATCCGATCCAAGCATCCAGAGCAGCGAATTCAATCTGTTCCAAGGTCAGCGGAAAGTTTTCCCAGTTGCTTATTGTCACCCGCTTACTCTTTGCAAGTGTGATACCAAGAAAACGTTCCGCCAATGCCTCTAATCCTACTTTTTGCGTAGATGAGGAATGAGACTTTGCCACGTCTTGTGTATCGACGATTCCATAGCACACCAAGCCTCGATCTCTTCTGAGCTTAGACACATCTTGCTTTATAGCACTACCGACTTTCAAGACTGTGGCGTCTTTTAGAATTGAGACAAGCAGATTTGGCAATTTATTCATGTGATGAAGGTGCAGCACTAAGCAGGATGTGTCGACTCCCAGTTGAAGAACGGCAGTCTTGTTCTCGATGCCTCCACGCTTCTTGCTTACGAACTGAGGCTTCCACTCCATGTCGAAGCCAACGGCTGAAGCTGAACAATCTGTGATGTGTGTTCTCAACCAGGTCTCAGCTTCGTGTACGTTTTTTGTGTAAACGACCTCGACTCCTGCAGCTTCGGCAGGTTGTGTTAGCTCATGTTTTGTTGTTTCCTCACGAGAGAACTGCTTGGTGGATGGATCACGAAGATGTATTTTTTTTCGCGGCTGCTCGGTAACCTGTAGGCTTCGCCGTGAGATAACGGTGTGCGGGAAGCTGCCAACACACTTGGTGTGGCTGGTGTCTTCCTGTATCTGACGATGCCTTGTTTGTGTAGTCATACCAAGGTCCTTGCTATCCGCCATGGTGGTGGCTAAGAAACTAAGTAAGGTGAAACACATGTGCCCCTAATTCTAGCACAATTTGTTCATCACGCGTTGTTTGAGCAGTCCGAAGGCTCAGGTCACAAAGGCAGGGTTACTAAGCTAGTTTTCAACGTTTTCATATCGTTTGTTGTGGTGAGCGTGAATAGATCGTTTTCACTCACGTGACCAATTCCTTGACTACTGTTGCTACGCCGCCATATTGGTGTACCTCAATTGTAAACAAACTAGTAGCGTCCTTCGCGTGGAACATGGTTTTGTGTCTGATCGTTGGCTGTGGCAGCAAAAGTGGACGAGATGAAGGGTTGTACTTTGCAAGGGTGCCTTCTGTGGTCACAAATCAAGGCGAAGAGGCACAGATACTATCCGAAGAAAGAAGATCGCGCTGGATTTCAGCGATAAACAGTGACGATCTGACCGAAGAGATCTTAGAAAACGATCGTGTGTGCGAAAAGCATTTTGTTTCAGGAAGGGCAGCTAAGAGCTGGGATAAATTTAATATTGAATGGGTTCCGACATTGCTTTTGGGACACAAGAAAGCGTCTGATCGAGCAGATCATAAAGAAGCGGCGGCAAAACGAAGCGAGAGAGCGAGGGAACGTGAACTTGAAAAGAGAGAACGAGAGCTAGAACTAGAGCGAACGGCGAAGAGACAGAAACTTAATGAGCCCGGTGAACAGGTTTCAAACCTTAGCTTTGAAGGAAATGAGGACGAAGAGAAAAAATTAACAGTTGAAGCTGGCACACAAACTGAAGAGTTTGAATATTTATTCAGCTCTCTAAACATTGACCGGAAACCATTTTGATCGGTGGGAATTTGTACAAAACGAAGAAAAAGTTAAATTCTACACTGGATTGCCTTCCTTCGATATCCTGCAAAATGTTTTCGAACATGTTTCTCCGTTTGTTGCTTACAAGTCCCAGAATCTGACCACATTTCAAGAGTTTGTCATGGCTTTGATAAAACTTAAACTTGACGCTCCACATCAAGATCTTTCATATCGCTTTAATGTCTCCCTTTCAACAGTTTCAAGGATTTTTTCATCCCGGATGGTAGCGCTAGATGTACGCCTGGCTCCACTTATCAACTGACCTGAACGTGAGGATTTATGGCGAACTATGCCACAGTGTTTTAAATATTCATTTGGAAACAAAACTACCGTGATTATTGATTGTTTCGAAGTATTTATTAATAGACCATCAAATCTGCTCGCAAGAGCACAGACATGGTCATCGTACAAACACCATAACACTGTTAAGGTGCTGATTGGGATAACTCCACAAGGTACAATCTCCTATGTTTCCCAAGCTTGGGAAGGACGAACA
Source organism: Pocillopora damicornis (assembly GCF_964200805.1). Classification (NCBI taxonomy): domain Eukaryota; kingdom Metazoa; phylum Cnidaria; class Anthozoa; order Scleractinia; family Pocilloporidae; genus Pocillopora; species Pocillopora damicornis. Next base: position 12,911,048 of record NC_142678.1, read on the forward strand.
TCAGACAAATATTTAACTGAGAACTGTGGAATTTTAAATAAGTTGTTGCCTGGGGATCTGGTCTTGGCTGACCATGGTTTCACCATCGCAGGGAGTTACCCTTCGCTTGTGCGACAGTATCTCTCTCAACTTGTAAGATTTGTTCTTTTGTAATCTCAATATCTACCTCTTGACAAGCTTTTAATAACTCAGGATAACTCAGAGCGAGGTACCTCTTATCAAACAGATCGCTAATTGTAGGTACGCAGCGACTTTTGAGGATATAGCTGTCTGCATACTCGGGTATTAAGCTTAGAGCGATGGGCTTGCTACTAGACTTACTAAGTTTAGCATAAAAGGTATCCATTTCCGGTTTTGAGGGAACAGGGATCTCCTTTGACACGTTTCCTTTAGCAGAGTTATCAGGGCTGGAAACATTGGAGAGGTTCTCAATCTTGGCATCTAAATCGTTTTTTTATTTTCCTTGCGGATGTAAAGTTTATTTCTCGCACCTTTTCATATTCTACTTGTTTGACGTAGGTAGGTAAAAGCCACGAGCACTTCACTTGCGTGCAGGCAAGTCTGCCATTTATTTTTGTCCACGCTTCCAGATAAAATAGCACGTTTGCTATATGCGAACAGGTTTCTGCCAGGCCAGCCTTGCAACCTAAGCAGTGTGCAAACAAAATTTTTCCTTCTCTTTCCGTGATAACCCAACATGAAATAAGAGAGTCGTTCATACGCTGGGAATGTCTCACCTTTGCTAAAACAAGAAACTTGTCGGCGATTATGTGGCCTTGCACGCTTGCGATAAAACCAGAGACCATTTGGTTATATGCTTCAAGACTTCGGGAAGCTTTAAACTGTTTCTGAGTGAGGAAACTTGTCTCCAAGACAAGATAACACAAAATATCTGTGGATTCAACAGGAGGCAAACAGTCCGGCTTAAAGTCCTTCCCTTCGACTAAAACTGGATCAATTCCAATTGCCGCTATTTTCTGTAAATATCGATCTCTGACTGGAAAATCCAGCTGCTTCGCGTATTCGGATATCGGAAAAGAATAGTCGACCCCGCTTATGTTCTGGGACTCTTTTTCTTACTCTTTTGAATCCATTTTACTTGTGGGAACGATAATTGTGGAAAAATTACGGGGATTACGCAATCGATAGTGGTACACCAATATGGCCGACCGGAAATGATGTGACGTCACGTGAAAACGATCTATAGGGTCGTTAGAAACTTTTGGAAGCAAACTGCAGCTTAGCGTCGGTTTCAATTGGAAAATTGAGTTGGTAGTGAATTAAAATGAAACTACAGTATGTGTGCTTGGATTCTGCGTTGGATTTGTGGCCGCCTGGTCATTTATAGCTTGGATTTTTCGCTTCTCGGATCGTGCAGCCTTGAGCTTCTCTTACTAGTTGTAAACCTAGAAATGGATAACTCGCTAAAATGGATTCTTTTCAACATAGTAAGCGGTCAGATAACTAGTGATACACTGTAGAAGTAAGGTGAGATATTTTTATTGAGAATTTGACTGTATGTTTTTATTGTTAACCCTTTACTCCAGAAGTGATTAATGTGTAATGCACCAGTCAATGTAAACCCCCGCACCCCCCGGCCGGGACATAGCGGGGCATTTGACAAGCGCTCACTTCTAAAGTTACAAAGTGCCCCGCACCTCAAGGTCAGGTTTTTCCTCTAATTGAAGCTAACGACCCCGCTCACATCTCCCGCTCTTGTTGAGTGGAAGGCACAGGCTAATGTAAATGGTTTAAACTTTATTTGTCACTTCTTTCAACAGCATTTGCAAGTCTAGACTTCCCTCTTCAGAGATACACATCACGTGTCTCCTCTCGCCAAACTCGACAAGCACCCACACAAAATTTGCATCAATGAACAACAGTTTTGTAGCACTATCACGAACAATACAAGACTTTAATTCAGACCTATCCGTGTACAGACCTATCCATGTACAAAGTATTTTTTTAAATATGCACAAGAAGATAATATAAACACCTGATGACATGCTTGATCGGTCAAGTGATTCTCAGAATAACTTACGAGTAAAAACTGTGACAAAAGATCTTTGTTCACAAAACAATCAATTATATTTATGTGATGGCATACTCAGCCGAAGATATGAGGTGATTGAAATAAAACGACTCTTACCTTCTTTTCATGGCCATAAGCCGCCATCTTGCCGGACTAGCGATTCTTGACCCAGTCCACCTCGGTGGAAAATACCCCGGTCCACTCTCCCGCTGTTCTTGGATGACGTGCAAAAGAGGTCAAAGTCCCCGATACCTGCGGCCCTTTCGCTCGTCAAATAACTGAAAATTCCCCACAAATGCCCCGCTGTGTCCCGGCGGGGGGGGGGGGGGTGCGGGGGTTTACATTGACTGGTGCATAGCTTCTCCCAATAGTATCCACACGTTATCCAGCAAACAGATAATGCGATTACTCAAACTTATCGGGTACAAGATTTGATCTTGATTGAACACCAAATTCTCGTAATCAGTTCACAAGGAAATGTGTAGCAGCTAGAGGAGAGAATTAACAATCAGATCATGGAAGTTGAAGGGTTAAGAGCGGTTGTAAATGTTCCCATACAAACTCTTATAATTTCGCCATGACTCCTATTCCACAAGACGATCATCTCACAGCTGGAGCCTAGGCTGCCTGTGAGTGAAAGTGTGAAAGTAGGAGTGGTTCTTTGTGTAGTTTTCGGCTCTGGCGGCAGAAGTGATCACGACAAAGAGATTGGATATTATTGAATGCCATCAGTTATAAAAAATAAGTCTGCCTTCGAAGAGGAGACAACAACAACAGAGAGGAAAGAAAAGTGGATACAAGCGACGAGTAAAAGTGATGCCTAGGCAAAATGAGGTTCTCAAGAGCAAACAGGTATGCTGCAAGCATTTTGTCTCTAGAAAGCCATCTCCTTACTGGCACAAGCATGATGTAGATTGGGTGCCAACTTTAGAGCCCGGAAAGAAAAGTTATGGCCGTGAGGTAGACTAAAGCAAAAGCAAAGAGGCAAGAAAGAGAAGAAAGCAATGGTTTATTTATCATGACTGTTGTTTCTTTGTTGTTGTTCATTTCCTTCTAAATAAAGGCTGAAAGTGGTTCAGACGTCAGCGAGGGTTCATCGCGGGAAGTTTGGAGAGCACGAAAGATGCGTAAGAGTTACTCTAGGCGTAGCCTAGCTCAAATTACGAGTTTACCATGGAATGTGTTGACCGTCACTGGAAAACTTGTCTGGTTCAGGCTTACTTAAAGAAAGCACTCTTCCCTTCCTCTCTTTGCCTTTAACTTTAGCCACTACTTCTTCCTCCTCTCTCTTTTTTCCTCTGTTAATTCCGCATAGATACTCTGTCAATTTCCTCTTTCATTTCTTTTGCTTTTTGGATGATGAACTCGTTGCCCTGGTACTTCATAAAAAATGGCAATAACGGGTCTAACCTTCTTTCTGGCTTTACAGTGTGATGAACTCTTTAAAACTCAATTTTTCTGACCTCAACTTGAGCTTAAGCAACTGTCTTTTCCAGGATAAGAAATCTCTCCAAATGTCCCCTAATCTTTGCAGTGGCAGTTTGAACATTTTTTAGTGTTTTTAGCAATTTAACTGGCTGTGCTGATATTCTTTCTGCCATGTTGAAAATTTGCAGGACTAGATCCTCTGTCTCATCAGTTTCTTTGCCCCATGTAAACTGGTCTTTGTCAGCTTCTGCAAAGATTTTGCGTTTCAGGCACAGGAAAATCACCTTTGGAGTTACTTCTTACTTTTGTCTTCAATTCAGATGCTTAGGCCACAAAACATTGTGCACAATATCACACACATGGGACCAAAATAATAAGAATAATAATCTTTATTTAACCTGGTTAAACGAATGAGCTTAACGCGAAAGGAACAGCTGGTATAAACTGGTCATCAGCACTGTAGTTGTGAAACATATATCGCAAATATATGTAAATCTAAAAATAGAAAAAGAATGAATAAAAATTTGAATAAAAGAATAAATAGAACAATCATATCTGTATGGAAAACATATTTATATATGAAAATTAAAACATACTCCATGCAGTGGGAAGTTGAAATGTGCTCCTTCATTTATACGTGTAAAAACATCTAAAGATCGTATTTTTTCCAACTAAAGAAGACTCAGGGTTCTCTTACCTCTTTTGAAAGATCGTTCCCGTCTTGCTCAGATGGGCTGATGAAATACTATGCATGGCTTGATTTTGGAGGTGTTCTAAATGCTGAGAATTCCTCTGGCCACAATCTCCCCAAATTATACTTTTACACCCATAATCAAATATAGGAAGTTTTGTTTACAATTCGTGCTTGGGAATGCAAACAACATTGAAGAGAATTATTTTCTTGAAATGCTTTGAAGGAAGAATTCAGCATCTTCACTCAAGAAGTTTGAAATGATATTGTCTTCTCTTTGTCTCATCTAAAGAACCAGTAATACAGACTAGGCCAAGTACAAAGCAAGAAACGCGGACTCCCCCATTGTGACCTTCAATTGCCGTATTTAGACACTGAATTATGAGGTGAGAAAGTCCATGGGATATTGCGCTTACTGTTAAATTTTTGAAACAAAGCCATTAGAGCTGGGCACTGTTCAGTGACAGTCATTATGATCATTATGGTTCCTGAACAAACTTTAACTATTCTTATCAATTGCTTTTATAGTGTAATGGTCAGATACGAAGGTCTTGAAGTTGTTGATGCAGAGTGGTGCTTGTGTAAGGGAGGGAAGAGATTATTCTCAGGCATTAAAAGGTTAGGTAGACTGTGCTATGTGGGGCTACTCATTCATGGCAAGAGAGGTGGTAATAAACATTTTTGTTGAAAAGAAATTTAAAATTGCTGAAATTGTGCAAACTTTTCCATCATAGCCCCACTTTTTCCTGGGACAACGAAATGCATCATTGTCTAAATTTAGGTTTGCTAGGTAAAACTTCATGGCTTTGTAACCTTCCTTCTCTTCAGGACATCACAGACACCTCCTTTGTGAGTTTTGGTTCCTTTGTTGTACACCATAGTGACAAACCCTCCTCAAGAGGCATCTGCTTCAAATTTGAAACTTAACTTTTTTAATTCCCTTTGGCTTTCACTTCCCCTACAAAAGAAAGCAGCAAAAAATGAGAGTCTGTGCTCAGTTTAAGACCCCCAATTCTGGGGAGTTGTATTGAGGTATCTTTCATAAGGAGAATGGCTACTATTGCAGCTTATTTTGCCTAGACCAGTCATTACCCACATATTCCCTTATCATGTAAAATTGGGAAAGAGGGCATTATCAAACATTTCTAATTTGACCATTCGTTTCTTTGAAATTCTAATGTTTGTGACAGTGCCATGAAAGAGGTAGTGTACCCCACTTACCCTTACGGCGCTGCCTCCTCTGTTTGGTCTAGGTACATGATGTCTTGCGCTACAGCACCGTGCCCTGATGTGGCCAACTATGCCACAGTAATAATAATAATAATAATAATAATAATAATAATAATAATAATAATAATAATAATAATAACAATACTTCATTTATATAGCGCCATTTCCAGCGATGTTCAATAGCGCTTTACATAAATGTTTAAAATGTTACTGATATCACAAGTATTGTTCCTAAGAATATTCAAAAATTACATTCCACCGAATCAGCTAAAATATAAAACAACCAATTAATAAAAACTTAAAATATAAAACTGAAATATCAAAGGGCTAATATAAATAAAAACGACTAAAATATATAAGGAATAATTTAAAAACGCTTTCCCAAAAAGATAAGTCTTTAGTTTTTCTTGAAATCGTTCAGACTGTCACAAGATCTTATTCCTAGTGGCATGTCATTCCACAACTGTGGTGACGCTACTGAAAAAGAACGAAAGCCATAGTTGTGCAGATTATATTTAACATCAAACAGGTGATGGCCATCAGCAGATCTTAAGTTGCGCCTAAGAATATACCTCGTAACTAGGTCAGACAAATATGAAGGTGCTATGCCATTTTGACATTTAAAAGTCATGAAAAGAATTTTAAAAATTATGCGCTATTCTGCAGGAAGCCAATGCAGTTCCTGTAATACTGGTGATATATGTTCATGTTTGGGTGTAAGCGCAACCATTCTGACAGCTGAATTTTGAACATGCTGAAGCTGCTTGATAGTTTTTTCGGCAGTCCATACAAAAGTGAGTTACAGAAGGCCAGTCTGGAAGCAATGAAAGCGTGCACAAGTATTTCTGCTGTATGGCGACTGATATATTTCCTAATACGACTGATATTTCGAAGGTTGAAGAAGCTTGCCTTACATACAGCTGTGAAATGATGTTTCACTGACATGACTGTATCGTACAGAACACCAATATTTCTAGCTGTCGATGTCTTGCTAATCAACTCATCACACACTGAAATTGACGTCAGGGACGAAGGTGGGCGATGGCTGGCATTTAAGATAACTAGTTCTGTTTTGTCCCTGTTCATCTTAAGCATGTTTACTGTCATCTAAGCATCGATATCTCGCACAAAGTCTTCTATCGCTAATTTGGCCAGGTCAGTAGTGGACTATTTGAAGGTGAGGTATGATTGCGTATCATCGGCATACAAGTGGAAATTAACTTTATGGTATCTCATAATATCAACCAAGGGTGAGTTGTAGAGCAAAAATAAGATAGGTCCAAGGACACTACCCAAGGGATATGTTGACTAGTTTAGTTATTACTGGTATTAAATCGTGGAGACACTCCTTTAGAACTGTTGCAGGAATATGGTTAAGGTCACATGACTAACGACTAAACTTAATAACTAACTTCTCCAGCTGCATCTCAGAGACAGGTATGAACTACCGAAATAAAACTTTGCTGTGTTCAAAACACGCATCTAAGAAAGGATCTTGTAGTATTGGTCTCCTGAGATCAAGATCTGCTCTTATTGTACCTATCTTCCGTCCAAAGTAATCAGCGAATAGATTTGCAAGATCTTCAGTGGAATTACAAGGTGGGTAGAGCTTTTCAGCCCTACCCTTCAGTAAGGTTTCCAAGGTACCAAACAAATCACTTGGCTTGGATTTAATTTTACTAATACGATCTGTTTAATAGCTTGCTTTGGACGTACGAATGAGCCTGTGAACAACTTTACATTGTTGCGTGTAAATTTCCCTGTCTACAGTTAGTCTTGTTTTCTGCCAACGGCGTTCTAGTCTTCACCGTTTCATTTTCTGTTCCCTGATCTTGGGGGTAAACCAGGGAAACTTTGGACGAAAGGTTACAACCTTATTTCTATCACGAGCATGATCATCAAATAGCGAGGCTAATTTCGCGTTGTACGGTTCAACCAAGTCGGCTTTTGATGTAATGTCATTATCTAGTAGATTCAAGTTCCTGATGTCTTTACGAAACCTAGCAAAGTCAATACACTTAAGGTTCCTGTAGGCAGTTTCTTTCTTTTCTGGGGAAGGTTTGGGTAAGAGTACTTTACAGCATACAGTATAATGATCAGATGGAACGGGATCAGTTACCGAAATATGGTGTACTATGCTATCTTCAGATCTGGTGATGATCAAATCTAAAATATGATTTCCTTTATGTGTCGGTTACTTTACGTGTTGAGTATGGTCAAAAGTTTGTAATAGTTCCATAAATTTAACAGCACTCGCGTTAGTGTGATCATCTCTGTGAGGTAAGGGATACATCACTATGTCATTGTAATTGAGCTTTGATAGTATCAACGAGTCAGCTTACCACTTTTTTTAGTGCTGTGGGTGCCAGATTTTTTATTTTCTTGATAATCGATAAGGCTGCAAAACATGAAGACACGGTTTTTATTATGTGATCTGTCCACTTTAAGTTTTCCTGTACCCACATACTGAGAAATTTGAAGAATTGTACTCTTTCAAGAACTTCACCATTGACTTTAATCCTAAGCGTTTGATTATTCAACTTGTGTTGTCTTGACCTCTGATCTGTGGTGATACATACACGCATACATACATACTTTATTTGGTATAGTAGGTTAAATTAAAGGCAGTCAGAGGCTGATGTGGACTTACTGTCTACGGAATTTAGCTAAAACTATCTAAGTATACTATTATTAAATCGGATCAAAATTACATACTAAAAATATTTAAAATTTTGATTCTTAAATTAAAGGTCAACGGACTAAACTACGGATTATTCAGCTAAAGCTACCTAGGTGTTCTATTATAAAATTTGTTCAAAATAACAATGCTGAAGATATTTACAATCTTGATTCTTATGGGATTAAAATTACAATACTAAAAATATTTAAAATCTTGATTCTTGTTGGACACCATACATGTTTCTTTGAGAAAATTAAGGTTATTAATAAAATTCTTATGCCGACGTTCCTTTAGAAGGTTCTTAAAGTTCTTGAGGGAGTAGGAATGTTTGAGAGAAGAAGGGGTTTGTTGTTAAGCTAGTGGGCCTCTGTATCTTAAAGGAGAACTGAAGCCCAAAATTGAGTTAATTTCTTTCGATAGCCAAAGTGACGAAATTCTCGATTTCAAGCGTTATTTGTGCTAAATGTGTCTTACCTTGGAGAAATATTTCTTTAAAGTTTGTATTTTCGCGCTGTTTCGGCTTTCAAACCGTGGGCACCAATTTTAAATCAGCGGTCTTCCAAATGAGCCTGTGACGTATGTTATGGGGATCACTTTAGAACGTGTTATCGTTCAGCTAAGTTTTAATACAAATTTCGTCTTCGTCGACCCTTCGTTATGAGCGGAATAGAACCATTTCAGTTCGAACCAGTATATCAGCCTGGAGAAGAACCACCTCAGGAAGAGAGTGTAGGACAGGAGGTAGAAGCCCACGAAGAAGACAATACTTCGAGGATGGGAAACACCGAATGGTGTTTGTGCGGCACTTGTGCGCTTATGCCGGTGGCAAATGAATGTTACTGCTGCCAAGAACTAGAGGAGCTTAATCAAAAGTTCGACAATTCAGGTTTGTACTTATTATGTGATTATTCTCACGAGTATTTTGTTTGAAGCGACCGCTTCTTTGCTAAGAGTGACAAAAGGTGGACAATTGCAAACTCGATCTTAGTTGTAATTGCAATTACAAGCTCTGATGGATGAAAATTATTGAAACAGTGAGGGAAATAAAATGTTAAGACTTTTTTCTTCTTGATAGGTGTTAGATGTATAACAGAACATCCGAAATTTGGTATTGTATGCCTGGACACGGATGTTTTGAGCACGGCATTGGTTGCAATCCACAATGCGCGGCTCAATCCAATTCCCGACCCTATCGTCAACAGGTAAACTGTCTTTTTCTTTCTTATTTTGTACGCGTAATTAAGTCAATCGCTTTTGTGACTTTATATCCTCTTGTTCTCTAGAACTTGGCGTTTGGCAGCCTACAGACAATTTACTTGGTGGGCACATGGGGTGTTAGGAAAAAACCGGCGGAGAATCGTGCCAGCATGCGTCGTCACGGCCATACGTAAAACATTTCCAGAAGAGAGTGGTAATTACGTGGGGTTTCGAGAAGCAGATCTGGAACTTTGAACTTTATCCGTAATGTCCTTCAATAATGATTAGTAACATATCCTTTGCGTGTATAACACCAGAGGCTCTTCTTTCCTTATGTTACGGTTTCTTTCTAAAATTTGCGTGAAATATACAATTACTTATCGAGGATATGAATTACTAACACATTTCTGCATAGTGATTCAGTCAAAAGCCATGCAGAGCCAAACGAATGTCATCCCTACTGCAGTTATTAAATTATCCACATTGCCAGGGATAGCTGCGTGGCCTGAATGAAATAAACCTCAAACCTAACTTTGATTGCTTTTTGCTACGATGATTGCTTTTATTTTCATTTGAATGTGTTATTGACAAAGTTGTTGTATTTAAGTATTCGAAAATCTCGAAGTATGATTAGCAATGACATCTGCTTTAGGAGGCCGGGATTTGCTGGCAATGTTTACAGGAATGTGTGGTGCTGTGACTGTTGCACTCCTCTCTTGTGGTTTTAAGCATTTTCTCTCTTCAATGGCATTACGCATTGGCTTGAGATGATAATTGGTTGTCTTCTCAAATATGGGCTTCGCCACCCATTCTTTTGTATTTTTCGGAAACACTACCTTGTATTGTAGCTCCCCTTGGTTGGCACCCCTGGATACAGTGGCTTGTTGTCTACCAGTGTTGGCATTATGGTCTAGGGCTGCCAACTGAGTTCGAGCAACCATGCCATTATAAGAGAAGTGCTGCCGTTTGGGTGCATATTTGGTCTGCACACTATGGTACACCTCTAAATTGCCAGTATGACAACTTAGTGTTAGTTGCTGAATGTCCTTCAACAGATTTTTATCGAATACAACCTCCTTCAATGCATTATGAGCAGAGGAGCCAGGCCTAAGCCACCTTTTAGTTCTTGCGATAGCTGGAGGGATTGGTTGGTGGGCACATTCCTCATACAGGTCAGCTGAATCCCAGGAGTGGATATTGGCAGTGTGATAGACAATGGATATCCACTTCTCTCTCAACATCTCCTTGTCTCCCCCACATGTTTTGGCACACCACCAAAGGTGGTTTGAGATGGATCTGATCCAGAGAGAGAGATCAGCACATTCTCTCTTCTTTGCTTTTTCAGTTAACTTTTTAGTTATACTCTTGGAAAGGTGCCACACATCAAATTGATGATCAACTTCAGGGAAATTTCTTTTCATGTCAGCCCTAATGCCCACATGACGGTCAGTTGCAACAACCATAATTTTCCCCCCTTTTTCATAGATGTTTTCCATACAGCGTTTAAAACCCTCTCTTTCCATGGCATTGCTATTATTTACTTCACTGACCTGAACAACCTTGAAGTCAACAATCTTATCAGTTTTCTGATCAATCATGGTATATGTCCCATATTTTGCATTATGGCCAGGACTGTCACAACGCCCATCCCCTGAAAGCCACAGATCTCGCCCCCCTACCTCAGAAAAAGTGGAATTTTGTTCTTTAAGCCAGAACTCATTGATTACAGGTAATAAGTACTTGTTTTGAATATTATAAAATGTTTTCTCACTGAAAATTTTCAAATTTAAGATATCTGCCAAAGATGCTACTTTTTTAAAGGTAGAGCCACTGAGCAAAATAGATGATGACAGCAACAAATTTCCAGCTGCCATCCCCTCAAGCATTGGCTGGCTTTGCCAGGAGTACTTATGATTATTCATACATTCTAGGGTGACAAATAGTTGGCTTCCTTGTGTGGATTGGTTCCTCTTAATCACAACTGCACCACACTCAGGACAGTACTTAAACAATTTAAATAGCTCTTGTTTAAACACAATGTATTTGGTATCATCCTGTGGCTTTTCGCATTTTGTTTCCCCTTGGTGTTCGTTGTCTGATCCTGACAAGTTCGAATCATCTGAATCTTCCTGTTTTGTGGGAAGGTAGATGCCATCTTTTCTTGGAGAGACTTCTGGGGAAGCAGCTGCTTCAGTTGCTTCTCCCTTGTTATCTTCAATTTCAGGAAGGAATACCTCTTCAGTCTGGGTGCTGCTTTCTGAAACATCAACCTCGACTTGGGTGTCAGTAGATTTCATCATTAAATGGAGACCACGAAGATTGACTTGGATCCCAAAATCCACACCCTTGTTTGGCAAATTCACCTGCACTGCTTGTGACTCAACCAACGTGCTTTTAGGCCATAAATCATGTGGGAATGGATATGATGGACTGTCTGAGGTTGATGTACTTGCTCCACAATTCACTACATCAACAGGTGCAGGCTGTTCTAAAGCTGAAGCTGCATGTTCTTCGATTCCACAACTAGGTTGTGCAGTAATAGAGGCTATATACTATAACAGAAAAAATATTAACTCTGTTATGGTATGGGTTAGTGACCCTTTGAGAGAATGAAAAATGTGGGTATGAAGGATAAACTATGCTACTATATGGTTACACAATGATTCAATGGGATTTTCTTGGAAAATATAACACCTGACCCTGCCCTCCTTTGGTTGAAAGCCTGCACTGGTTTTAACTTAGAATTTCCAGTTGTATTAAGTTTTTATTCACATAGAAGTAAAGAAGGTTAAAAGAATTCACTATCTAAAGAATAATATCCACAGCTTACAAATAGTCTATTTGTACTAATTTTGTTCACCTGCTAGTTAACAAGGGACAGGTATAATGTTCCTAGAATTAAAGAATAATCACTTTATTCTGAAACAATTTAATTTTGTTTACCTACTGGTCAAAAATTTTCAGGAGAGATGAAGTACAAAGATGACTCAGAAAAAAAAAACATGAAACTAGAAGGAATTCCATGGCAGGATATTGTTTTGCTTAAGGAGAAGAAATACTTTTCTGTGAAAATTTAATGTTTCTCAATGGAACCTATTCGGGTGATATCCCTTAAGATATAAATTGTTATTGCCCTCAAACTGCATTCACCTTTCAATTTTTTTTTTTGTATCAATCATGCATAAATGATGAGCAGCTTCAAGAGTTTGCAACAACCCAAGCTTTGCAACAACCCAACCCAGTTACAAGAGAGTAATTCGCGATTCACTTACTTCTTTTCTGACTTTCTCTTCTGAACGTTTCTCCGATGAAAGTCGAGGTCTTTTTGATGGTCTCCGATGCGAAAAAACCGTGGGTATTGCACCTGGTTTTAGCGTAGATCTGGGTTTCAAACCAAGAATTTCTGCTTTCAAGTCTCGTTCGTAGCAGTCAGGTGTAAAATGTTCTGAGCACAGCCTGGAGTTTTTCGAAACGACCAGATCCGCTCGTGAGATCTTTGCCAGCCACTGTGATCGTAGAGCTTCATCCCTCGGAAAGCAATGGTAGGATATACCAGTTGTGTACCTCGAGTCGTTGTTACAATCGAACGCCGCGCAGTATACCATTTTTTAGCTCGAAAGTAATCGAAGTAAATATAGCAACGAGGGCTACTCAACCGCCAAGAACAGATAGAAGAATAAACTCAAACAACTCGGGCTTCCGTATTTGTACATCCTTTCTTGCGTAAGCCAAGAATTTAACCCATTATAGAGAACTTATCAACCAAAGTTCAACACGAATTTCAAAATTTTATTTCGTTTTGGACTTCTTGCGACATTGTTAACAGCGTGCGTTATCGTACATGCCATTGCAAAATCCAGACTACAAACGCGTTGCAAACTAATGTTAAAAAAGGTAAATAACAAAATATGAGAAACAGAATGGAAGATGAAATATTTTAAATTACCAGTATGTAAGAAAAATTAAAGTGGAGACCCTATTCCGAAAACATCGAGGTCAATCCAAGTATAAAAGATGCGCCGCACATGATCTGGACACGTAACTACGTTTCAGAGACACAGGGTTACGAAAGCCAAAATATTTTTCTCTTACACAATCCCTGGACAGAAGACCAATTTTCTTATATGAGAGGCGCTTGAATCATTTTTTGCTTCACCTTGCACAATCTTTACGCCTGGAAAACCACAAATTCTTTCCCGCGAGCAAGCCGCAGTCCTGAATTCAACTTGCCTGTTTCTTGCTGTGTTTACCTTCATCCCCATAATCTACGTCACACGCTACAAAAAGAACCGCTGACATTCGTGTTCTGAGCCGACGTACCACAGTCAAATGTCGAGCCAATTATCACTAAAAACCCTTCGTTTTCTGGATGAAAACTGTCGTTCGAGGGAAAAAAAATGACGGAAATTTGTTCCATCATACATAAATGTACGATACACGGTGAAAAAAATTACATGAATTTGGACTTCAGTTCTCCTTTAAGGAATTTCTGCTAATGTCCAAGTTGTATCTGGGTAGAACGAAGTGATTACTATTTCTGAGGTTATAGTGTGGATTGGCAACACTAAAGAGGTTTGCTATTTTATCTGGGGTAATATTACCATTTACTTTGTACATTAAGATGAAGAGCTTCTTATATTGGTTTGATAATGGCTCCCATTCAGTACTCTCTAGGGCATCTTGATCTGATATGTTCCGTGGTAGTCTGTAGATGGTTTTAGCTACCCTTGCATGAATATGTTCGTTTACCATTTGCTTGGTCTTTTTCCCATTCAATAATAAGTTTGAGTTACCTGACCGGTCTTCTAAGGTACATATTAGAGTGGTTTAGCAAGAGGACGGGAACGTCATTTGAGAACGGCGCACGCAGCAAAAATGCCGAGAAGAAACTGGGTCGAGAACGCCGTCGCGTTGTGTTGAAAAGTGATTTAGCAAGGGAAACGTGCAGCAAATTCTTGTTCTATCTTGAATATCAGTTGACTTTCGGTAAAATTCTCGACGTAAATTGCTAGTTAATCAGCTACAATACAGGGCAACGAAATTAATGTTACTGTATACCACTTGTCATACGCCGACGGGGACGACTACGGCACGAGTTACTCGCTAGGACTTTGTTTGAATACCAAATGAGGTGAATTTTAAAATTCTACTTTGACTTAAACAAAATTTGGGAGGGTAGTTTTATATTAATTTCTGTAGAATTTAGCCCATTAAATGTGTTTTTGTGAAATTTGTGTAATTGTCGTCATCTTTTCATGCGAGTTGTTTTCGTGAGAACGGCTTTCGTGATCTCTGTATTGCGACTCCTTCGTGGCTTCCCTTATCACAAATCATGGCGAGTGGTGGTTTAAGCTCCGTCCGCGATGCTTTGTTAACAGCCAGCTTCTATGATATTATCGACGATGACGAATTTGTTCTTCTATATGACGCCTATTCGTCAAAACCTATTTTCCCATACTGGAAATTCCCCAGATTCAGTGTAGACGAGTGGAGCGATGTGGAGTGCAAGACCGAGCTTAGATTTGCGAAGAAACATCTGCCTGAATTATGTAAATGTTTAGAAATTCCTGAGAAAATTACATGCGTGCAAAGAACAGTATGTGGTGGGATGGAGGGCCTGTGCATTTTATTGAAGAGGTTGGCATACCCTTGTAGATACACAGCGAGGCCACAAGAAAACCAAAGGGTTATGTACAATGGCCACAAGAGAATACATTCCATAAAATTTCAGAGTGTTGTCATCCCAAACGGATTAATTGCAAACCTTCATGGCCCCTTTGAAGGTAAAAGACACGACAGCACAATGCTCCAACAAACAGGCACTCTCAATGAGCTTCGGAAGGTGGCGTTTCATAATGGGCATCCTTTTTGTCTTTATGGTGATCCTGCATACCCTTTGGGTGTTAATCTTCAGGCCCCTTTTACAATTACAATTACAATTACAATACTTTATTCAAGAGAAGGAAAATAAAAATTGTAAAAAGTATCTCTCGAAAGGGGATATTCTAGAGGTTAACCCTATATAAAAGATTCCCCGAATAAAAAGATCAAAACATTATATACAGATAATTAAAAACTGTTTACCATCATCTCAATCAATATTCATGTAAATCTTTAGTCTGTTACGAAATAAAGTCAATGATCCTGCGTGTACAATATCTTTAGGCAAATTATTCCACATATTAACGATCCGTACAAAAAAAGAAAATTTGTAGCAATTTACGATAGCTATTTTTACGTAGAGCTTATAATCGTGATTGGCTCTAGTTCGATTACATTTAGTAAGTTCAAAAAAGTCCGAAAAATGAAGACTATCTATTTCCAGAACTATCTTGTAGCACTGGATCAGAGATAAAAACTCTCTTCGTTTCTCCAAAGTTTGCCAATTCAGTAGGCGGCAGCGGTCTTCATAGCTCATTTCTCCGCGTTTTTGCTTTAATGCCAACCGAGATGCCCTTCTTTGGACTCTTTCCAAGGATTCGATATCCTTTTTTGGTAGGGGCTCCAGACGGGGACAGCGTATTCGAGTATAGGTCTTACTAACGACTTAAAGAGGCAGGAAAACGCATAGCGATTATCGTTTCCAAGTGATCGCCTAATTATACCCAACACTTTGTTCGCCTTGTTTACTATGTAGGAAACGTGTTTACCCCAAGATAGATCGTAGTTTATTGTGACCCCTAGGTCCTTGGCACTGTCGACAGATTTTAGTTGCGTACCAAGGGAATAACTAGGCTTGGATCTGTCTCTACTGTGCGTTACACGCATAACTTCACATTTTTCAGGATTAAAGCGCAACTGCCACTTGTTAGCCCAATCGCTTAACTTGTTCAAGTCCAGCTGTAAGGCTGGTATATCCTTATCAGGCTCCATGATCTTGCGATAGATTTTAGTATCATCAGCGTAGATTTTCACGGTTGATGCAATGTTTGCCGAAATATCATTTATATAAATAATGAATAGGATTGGGCCGAGTACTGTTCCTTGAGGCACACCTGAAATCACGGGTGACCAGTCTGAACAATTGCCCCTTAACACTACACGCTGCCTTCTATTCGTCAAAAAATTTCTAATCCACAGTAGTAGAGAGCCGTCTATCCCATACCGTTGTAGTTTCAACAGCAAGCGCTCGTGTGGCACGCTGTCGAAAGCCTTGGAGAGATCTAAGAAGATGATATCCGTTTGTTGCGAGCAATTCCTAGCCTTTGCCCAGTCATTGTAACATGTAAGTACATTCAACTCACTCCACAAATGGTTTTTTACAGTGCGACCATGAGTGAAGTAAGAGTTGCAGTTGAGTGGCTTTTTGGTAATATTACAAACTATTTTAAGTTTATCTGTTTTAAAAGCCAATTACAAATTAACATGAGTTCAGTGGGGAAATCTTACATTGTTTGTGCCTTTTTGGAAAATGCGTTGACCTGTCTGTATGGTAACATTGTGTTAGAAAAGTTTGAAGTTCAACCACCTTCTTTACAGGACTACTTCCAATAATTTGAATTCGTTTCATTTTGTATTTTGGCCAATAGAAGAGTTACACTTGTTGATGTTGGAGGGTTAAAAATTTCAAGAAAAATTGTATTAGCAATCACTTGTACATTGTTTACTTTTTTTTTTTGGGCTTTCTATGAGTGCAAAGTATTGTAAATCCAAATTTGTAAAATAAGCTGATGAATGAGAAAAATATTTTTCTTCAGTAGAAATAAACATCAGCACAACCTACATGTGTGGACATTTCTGTTTACACTTAATACTTTTGTGACATTTATGCAAATTTTTGTGCCGTCATGGATTTAATCAATTAGTTCACTTGCTAACTTAGGTCACGGAATTCCTTGAAAAGTAATGGAAATTTTCATAGCTCAAAAGTGTATTACCCCTGGCCCCTGGTTAATGTGTACCAATTACTTTATCTGGTAAACACAACATTTGTTTTATGATTGTACACAGTGCTTTTTAATGATCAAGGTTGTAATTTTCTGTTTTATTCGTAAAATGGGCTGCTGCCCAAAAATTTTATTTAATAAATAAAGATAATCAAGATAATTAGCCTTTACAATACAAAATATACTCTATTTTATTAAAAATGTTGTTTTGTATAAAAAAAATAAAAAACATACAAAACTCAGATAATGACATTGCATTCAATGCTTATGTATATCAAACCCTAACCCTTAATCTCTCTTAAACTGTTGCTGAAATGCACGTTTTTGATGCGTCAAAACTTGCATCATTTGATGCTGCAACATGGCAAATTGTTATTGGCTGTGCTGTGGTTGCTGTTGCTGCATTTGTTGCAGCAGTTGTTATTGAAATAATTTCATTTACTCATTTTGAGCTTGCATTTGAGACATAAACTGTTCAGTTTGAGCTTTTTGGGCTTCTCGTTCTTCCCTTCTTTCTTGAAGTTCTTGCTCCTTCATCTCTCGCATATTCTCTCCCTTTTCTCTCAACCACTCTATTGCCTCTCCTGATCTTCTTCTTTTTTTCTCCTTTTTCCCTTCATCCTTTTCTGTTTCTTCTTGTCTCTTTTTGGTTTGTCTGAACCCCTCCATTGCTCTCTCCCTTATCTCTATTGCCTTCTTTTTCTCCCCCTCTACCAGTTTCTTGGCCTCGTCATTCTGCTCTTTTTTCTTCTCAGATTCCATCTCTAATTCCACCAGCTTTTCAGCTTCACTCATTTCTTTATCTCCACCACCACTCACTCTCTCTCTCCTCTTGTCTAACTTTTATTCGCCATTTCTTTGCCAGAATATTGAAGCGGTCTCTCACCGACCGTGAAATGACAGGCATACGTTCTGCCACAAGGGAAGAGGCAGCAACCTGCCATAATTCTCCTTTCTCCCTGGATCCTGCCCTACTATTGATAAAAACACCCTCGGCTGCCACAGCTCTCAAGAGTTTGACATCTTTCTCTTCAGTCCACACCATTATAGATCCAATAACAATCATAAACAAAAACTTCTGAGAAAAGTGGCTATATAAACAAATATTGTCTTAACCTAACATATAGTCACTTGAAAATAGGAGGTACAATCATTCACTTAACCTATTTTTTAAACGAGAAAAACAGCTTATTTTTGTCTTTAGAACTACAACCGCACAGCCAGTGTAACAGATATGATTAGACAACTAGGATGGGTCACATAAGAAAAAAGACTGATGAAGAACAGACTAACACAAATATGTAAAATCAGGTATAATCTTCCTGACATTAAATCAGAAAAATATTTAAGATTTTGTGATGAGACCTGTACATGTGTTAGCTGTATAACAAAATATAACATTCCAACAAAGCTAAAACAACAAAATATTCTGCCAAAGTACTCCTATTATCAAATACTGTATCATCTGGTAAAATACATGGCTAATTTGCATAATTTTATATTCTCATTTTGTTTTATATATTTTAATTTCTTCGCGTTCAAAATTGCACTTAAAAAAGGTTTAAACTTATTTACAAGACATTAAATTTCATCCTCACTTTTTCTTTAGGCCAGGGCTTTCTGAGCTGCTTTCGTCCATTGTAAAAATAACAATAACCACTGAAAAAAATGTTGCATCGATTTTATTGTATCGACTGCTCAACTTGCTCATGCTGTTTATACTAAAACACGATAAATTGCGAAAGATATTGTTCTAAGATTTGTCAGAGTACCCTTATAAGATGAAAAACTGTGGAAGAGAAGAACCCATACATCGGGAAAAAAAACCATCTAAGTGGCCTGATACTAATTATGGGTTGTTAATTAATCGAAACTTCCGATCACATCCGTACGAAGAACCTGGCTCGTGTATCAGAGCACTTTTGACATCACGTCCAGAAAAAAACTACAGTGAGAAACACCTATCCTGGAAAATTATTTTTCGATAATTTTATGAGATTCTCTTACTTTTTAAACCTGTTTGATGAAGGCAAATCCAAGGTGTCTTGATCAGGACTGGAAGACCTACCAAATGCCGTCCTAAACTTGTTGCGAGACCGGCAACGCCATCACCGGAAGTCGTATTAGACTCATGTCCAGACTATCCACGCGCTTTCCCGAAATGACGTTTCTGAAATGACGTTCCCGTCCTCTTGCTAAACCACTCTATTATGTTGTTTAACTCTGCGGTAGCTATGTCAAGTTTTGAAGGGATGCAGTGGGTAATAAGAGTCGTATCATCCGCGGACTGAAATGGGGCGCAATCATGAACTTCATCATGATCATTTACATATAATTTAAACAATACTGGGCCCAAGATGGATCCCAGTGGTACTCCAAATTTGGTATCAATGCGTTCAGATGTTTTGTCATCGACTTGTAGGATCTGTCGTCTACCATTAATGTAACTCAAAACCCACTGTAGGAAGTGGTTAGAGAACTTCATGTTATACAATTTTTATAAGATCTTGAGAAGATTGACCGTGCCAAAGGCCTTTAAGAAATCTTCACATATAGCCATGGTCAGCTAGCCCTTCTTCATCGCTTGGATGATTTCATCTCTGAAGTGCATCAATATTGAGGTGGTAGAACGTTCATACACCTTGGGAAGCACAGGAATGATGGTTATTGGTCTGTAGTCATCACACTCTTTTGGGTTCTCTACTTTAGGAACAGGAGATATTCTGGACTATTTCCATGCAGTGGGAAAAGTGTTCTGAGTAATACATTCGTTTATGATGTGCGTTAGCAGTGAAGTGATGAATTCTACTACGGGCTTAGCGTACTTGGCTGGAATAAGGTCAGGACCTTTGGTCAGGACTTTTGATCTGTTGTTCTACCTTCTTAAAGGAGACTGGACGTAGTAACAAGTCGTTACCATAATCTGAGAAAGAGGTGATGTAGTTTTTCAGACATTCTGATGAAGATAGATAGGTTCCCAGTATCCTTCGTGTGTTGTTAGTAAAATGGACGTTCAACTCTTCAGGATCATAAGCAAGAGGCTTAAGGCTAGAATTAAGAATACGATGTATCGTATGCCAAAGCTCCTTTGGCTTTTTTGACGAAAGTGCCTTTTGATAGAATGTACGTCTTGCCTGCTTGATCTTTTTTCGGAGTGAATTTCGTGTGCCTCTAAGCCTTTTCCAATTATCTTCTGATTTAGTTTGATGGGCTTGATATCGAAGGTCGTTCCTCTACATTTGAGGCTGTTGAATGTCATCAGATTTTAACCATGGTGCAGGAGGGCATGTGACTCTAATTTTCCTCGAAGGAGCGTGTATACCAAGGCATGTTTCATGCGTGTATAACAAGCCATGTTTCACTCATAGTCATTATATCTATGGGGTACTCCACCACTGTTGCCTGAAATTCATCAAACATTGATACCATACCTGTGTGTTCAAATGGGCAATACTCAGTTGGTTACCTCTGGACAGAAGAGCTTGCAAATGGTCATTGGCATCAGTTACTACATTACTCGAGTCGTGAGCTTGTGCAAATGTAAGTTCATCATCCGCAAAGAGTGAAATAAAACTATCTTGACTGCATTTTGCGAGTGGGAGCTCGGTGACTGAACATTTTAAGCACGTCAACTCATGTAGGCTGTCTGCTTTTATCTGTTTTATATTGTTAATTCCTGTGCATCTTGCGTGGAATAAATCTTTACAGACTCTGCGAAGGAGGCGTTTGTGGTTGCTTTGGACGGGTTTTTAACATTGTTGACATTTGACACAACCAGTGGAACTGTGTTTTCTCGGATGACTGTCATTTCTAGTCTTCAATGTCGAAACTTCCGCACCCGAATTTTTCTCTATATCACCATCCTGCAATAATAACTTTGTGGTTGCAACTGAGTTTGAATAATTAGGATATGAACTTGCTGTCATTCTTTGTTGTTTTCTATGAGTGTTTAATGAACCCTTCAGGTGTGCATTCAGAGTCGCTGACAAAGGAATTTGGTGTTCTTCATAGATCAAGGACGAGTGACAAGCATGGTCCCATGGAAGAGTTCTGATGCTAATTTCTTGACTTTCAGAGTTTGAAAGGAGTCCAGTATCATTCATAAGGATCCGATTTCTACTTCTCAGATGTTTCCCTTCACCAAAACCTGTACCAAGACTTGGTGGTTAACTTTACCCTGCCTTATAAGTTGAGATGCGTTGAGGGAAGGCATTCAAAGACCAGAAAATAGGCAAAAAACCAGGAGCCCCAGATAGCATGCCAAATTGTATTATGTAAATGTTAGTAGGATTTATTATTATGCCAATCTTACCAGTAGCCCTGGACGATTACAAAAGAGACAACCTAAGAATACCGGGTCACAACACTCCTGGCTCACGAAGAGCCTAGTCGCAGTAGACTTGGAGGATAAGAAGGGGATTAATGTAATGATACCAGGTCACACCGGTCCTAGCCTACAAAGAGCCCGGTCACAATAGTCCTGACCCAGGTTGTTCAGAAGCCGATTAGCGTTAACCCACGATCAAATCGCCCTAGCCCAAGATTAAAATTTAAACCATGATTAAATTCTGTTCCTGAAAGTGCGATTAGCACTATCACAGGGTTAAAATAAAGGTTAACTTTAACACACTTAGCGAGGTGGATTAACTTGAACAAAACAAAACAAAATGGCCTACTTATGAAAACAAAAATAAATGAAAATCATTGGGTTCAAATGGTGTGGGTGGAGTTTGGTTTGCAAACACACATATGGAAAATTAACCAAAATTATTACACCAATATTCTAACGACAGTATAAAAAAAAAAACAAGGAAAAAAAAAGAAGAAATGTAAGATGTTTGTGAATATATTGCACAGCTAATGGCCAACAGAGTGCAACAATCAACAGGGATTTCAAAATAATGCAGCCTTCCAATTTTCAAAACACAAATTAAATAAATAATGAAAAGGTTATCAAAGTAAATTAAATATTTGTATCAGTTACCCAATTCATCATAGGCACAATTATTGTAGTTTCTCTTTGCAGTACTTTGTTGTTATAAACTGAGATGAGATTTTCTACATCGTAGTTAAGAAATGGTCACATTGCTTATTTGCTTATAGAAGCTAAGTTTTTCGTTTGTCTCACGATGTAGTCACGTGCGATGTAGATCGCGAAGTTTCGACTGCATACTGCTAGTCTTCTTCAGGCGATGAGGTCGACTGGTCATGCGTGATCTTATAAAGCATGATGCTCTGCTATGATTAGTTGTTTTTCAACAGCTCTGATTGGTAAATTTCGATCCTTGCTGTTTCATTCTGTGATTTGTTCCCTCGGCAGTCCGCTATCGCACGGCTCTCCTGTTGTTGTGTTGTTTGATCGTGGGCATCCACGCTTCTGGAATTTCTATTCTACTACCCCTGTTGATGTTGTCAGGGTGAAGTCTTATATGAATTGCCTCTTTGACCCTGCACGTGTAGTAATAAGGGTCACGATCAATAAAATTTACTTCGTTCCAGAATGGCTTGTGTCTGGTGTTGTGGGCATGCTCTGAAATGGTGGAGGTCTCGGTACGGGCGAGTCGGATGTCTCTATCGTGCTCCTTAATTCTGTCTTGCATAGGTCTTCAAGTCTCTCCGATGTACACCTTACTGCATTCACAGGGAATCCTGTAAACTACGCCATCTTGTTTAGTCGGGTCGACAGCGTCTTTTGGTCGCACTAACTGAGAGCTTAGCGTAGTCTCCGACTTGAAAACAGCGCGTACGCCTTTTTGTTGTAGGGAACGGCGAAGCTGTTGGCACAGACCTTTGACATAAGGTAAAACTGCAATAGCTTTGAAATCGTAGGCGGGTTCAGCATTGTTGTGTGGTTTTCCGGTCTTGGTAAGTATCTGCAAGAAAGAAAAAGGATAACAACCATTAGAAACCAGAACAGATGAAGAAGGTTCCATCTGCTTCATTCTGAGATCAGAATGAGGCCAGAAAAAGTGTCAATCGTCATCAGAGCATGTGCAGTTTTACACAACATTGCACTTCTAAGAAAGGAACCTTTGGATGGCCATGCTGAGGCTGATGATCGGCCTAATCTCGTTTGCCTCCATGGTCCAGAGGATGGCAAGGTCATCCGAGACCACATCTGCAGCACCTTTTTCTGACAATTTTTAATTTTTACATTTCTGCCTTATGCAATCAGTTTTGCTTCTACTTTAACTCCCCATAAAATATAAAAATTCATAGATGAATTTACGGGGTTTCTGGTTGAAAAAAACACATTAAAATAATTTTGACTCAAGAATCGGTTAATTACGTCAAAATACATTTTGAGAACAGAATACATTGAGTATGTTTTATAATAAATTATACAAGAACAACATTTGCCCAAAATATTTCTCTTGGAGGACTTCTTACACTATTCCTCGTTTAAAATGAATCAGTTTCGGCAACAACAAAATTTGCATTTAATGAAGTTGCAAAGGTTTTGTTGGCTTTCACCTGTTGCTCCAAAAGATGAATTTGCAATTTCAATTTCTGTTTTTTAAGAATCAAAGTTTCCGTCCGAGTACACAGGCATTCATCAGAACATCATCATAACGTATTCTTTTTGCAGGCTTCTTCCGTTAATGAGCCTGGCTGGTGAAGAATGCACGTCTTCATCGATGCTCCAACAGTCTTCTTCGATCACAATCTTCGCAGACTCTGCTGGTAAACGAGCATCTTCTCCCATAAAATATTTCAAGCATAATTAAGGTTTCACTCAGGCTCAAAAAGTGTGAATTTAGTTTTATGCATCACATATATGAAACAACAGAAGGGGCATCTCTCCCACAAGGAATCTTAAACTTAATCATGTAAAAAATAAATTAGTCAATTTCATACAAATGAATTTGTGTACTGGTTGATGTAACTCAGGGAAATCATTTAGGAAAATGCTTACAAAATCTGAAAGTCATATACCAAAACTTAAGCTTATTTTAGACAGATAAAGACGATCAGAGTGAATTGCCAATGAGAATCATAATACAGTTTAGTGACCGAAAAAAATAGGACATGATAACAGGAACAACAACAAATTATTTCGTCAATCACAAACATAAACTAAGTTGCGTCAAAACGGACCAATGAAAATTGGTTATTTATAAATAGCCGTTCGTAAATATTTGAAGAACACTCCTTAGTGTAAGATAAATAAAGAAAAAATAGGAGCACTTTGTCTTTAGCCAAACAAATTCTAACCAAATTGTAAACTGTATCCAAGACATTCTTCGAAATCAAAGGTTTTTGTCTCACTCCTGAATACAGATCACTTTCCATAGTGACGGAGCTATGCAATCTTCGACGTATGAATTAATCAAGACAAGCTGAAATTTATATCTATACCTGCTTAATTACTAATAGTCCGTCATGAACGTTCATCTAGAGTCAGCTTTAACAGGGTTTAATCGAATGCAACCCTGTAAATACTGCAAAAGCAGCAAACAGGTTTGGAATTCTCCATAGCAGGCTTCGCTTCATAAAGTACATGTATCAAAGGCCTTAGTATGTCAGAAAGGGGTAAGACAGCCTTGTAGGGTTCAGGCATACTTGATATTTCCTCATCTGGTATATCTGGAATTTCAACGGCTGGAGAGTCAGAGGAGAAGATTCCATAAACCCCAAAAATGAAAACCTCTGAGAATTTTCAGCGCATAAATCAGCATGTCCTGCAATTTCATCACCGAAGAAGAGGCCATGGCAGGATGGACACTGTTTTCCAGGTATTATAGGTGACCATGCGTTCATCTAGTTTTGTAGCAGTATTAGCGGCACTGGATGGAACTTACTGCTCGGTGATCGATGAACCGGTTTCAGAGGGAGAAACGTGAAAGTCCCACCTGCATATGAAGGGTGTGCAATGTCAAGCACTGATCTATCAAATATGCTGTCATCGTCTGAGGGTAGGTCGATTAAAGGCTACGAAGTCCGAGACATCATTCATCTCACTGTCTGCCTTGAAGTCTGCCTCTTTACAAATGAACAGATCAACCTTAGAGTACGGTTTTGCTAGTTCTTGCTTGTGTCTAGCAACTGTAAAGTTATCTTGACAACCTGATATTTTGTCTACCACCTTCTGATCTGGGTATTATAGAATATAATTATCCTCTGCATGGAAAAATTGATCGTGATCAGAGTGCTTCTTAACAGCAGCCTTGCGTACTTCAGCGGCTCCTTCGTCTCTCCTAACTTTTAAAGCCAATTTACTTCCCCTCTTTACAACTAGTTTGCCTTCTTTATTTTTACTAATCATGCCTACATTTAGCACAACTATTACCTACAGTCTTTTTCGAATTCACTGATGTATTGCTGCCTTTCTTTTTTGATCCATTGTGCAGCTTGGCGAAGCCTTTTCTCATTCTTCTTTTATGTAATGTTTGTCTTATTTTTGAGCCCCATTTAGAACAAAACTGAAGCTAGGATTGACCCCATTACCTCACGCCGCGCAGAAATCCGTCATGTTGGGACGAGAGTAAATTGGCGGCAATTTTTTACTGACGCAAATGTTACGTGACAAATATTTTCTCGATTTGCAACAATTTTCTGGATTTTGGAAAGATTCTTGGATCGTAAACTATTTACGATTTTCATTGGGGATAGTTATTTGTGGATCTATGAATTAAACCAGGATTTGAAATTGTTTTCTCGATTTGACAAACTTTTCCAAAGCGATTTGTTTAAAAGATGTTGATTCTAAATATTTTTGGGGATTTGTAAAATATTTTTGGATTGCCCCTTTTCGGCTTCCGTCGTCCAACAAAGGGTTATGAATAAATTTATCTTAAGTGTTTTTGAAGGGAATCTGTGGAGAAAGATTCTAGTCTTTCGCGTTTTCTGATTGATTTTAAATTAATTTCACATAACTAAATGAAAATTCTGGAATGAAAAAGGAAGATAACTTTGTTTCAACACAAAAGGGACATGAAGCTTGCTGAAGCAACTCGTGATCGAGACAACAAATGCGACCATACAGTACAATTGTAGATCATTCGATTAATCCTTCGTTTCCTTTCGCGTACATTCCCGTACCTGGTCCCTTGCTGTCAGCCATTTTGATCAGGGAAACTCGATTACATTCGACGCCAACGGAAGGTTCAAGTACGGTGGAGATTTGAACGGCAAATAACACAGCTGAAGCTTACCAGCGTGTCACAGTATTGGTCCAATGGTTACGCCATGTTACACTGCCACAGGCATACCATTGATAGTAAGGTGGCTCGATAAAGAGCAGACTAAGGTAAGGAGGCTCTCAATGGAGTTAACTGTTGGCCAAAAATTTTAGCCATTTGACGTGAAAATTAATCAACTGTAATCGTATGTCGTGTAAAAGTTGATCGTAAAATGTTTTCCTTTATAAGATGTGTCATTTTCAGAGTTTCTTGGACTGTTTTGTCGTGTGGCAAGTGCAGTTACTACGGTGAAACATCCTATCCTGGTAACGAAAACAAAGACGTTTGGCTCAATCAAGTCCCTTAGGGTTACTGAAGTAGTACGCCATGCATGTCCATGAAAAAACCTTAAAGTTTTATTTAATTATAATCTATTTTTTTTTCTTTCATCTCAGAATTGGCCTGAGAAGTACGAAGTAAACGACCGGTATAAGTACGTTTAAGAACACTAAAAATTAATTGTTAACTTTTTAAAATGATTGAATTAAATTGGTTAAGGGAAAGAAATTACTTTCAGCCGTGAAATTGCCAAAATTTTAACCGCTAGCCATTAAAGCAGGGAAAATGGTCCTTGTATTTTCTCTTGGTAAAAGCCATCATTCATAGAGACCCTCCTTAAAGAAATAAGGAGAACATAGTCATTTTTAGTGCAATTATTTGAACACTAAGATATTCATTATGTACCTCTGCAGTTCAAAATTTACATTTTACACTGTTTAAACTTTTAATTGAAAATAGACCGGCTGCTTTTTAGATATATGAAGCTAGAGATGAAAAGCTTTATTAGGTCTTATTTTCAAAGAAAGTCTTTTCAGAGAAAAAGTAAACGAAAGATAATTTGTTTACAAGCAAGAGGCAGCTCACGTAATTATATCTAAAAAGGATTGACATGGCCTTTCATTCTAAACAGCAGAGTACCTCTCTTACATCTTGGAAGCATGGTTGTTCTTAGCTAGAGTTTTTCCAAAGTTTTCTACCGCAATGATTGTCCCTACAATTCATGTGTGAAGAAAAATTATTGTACTACCACTGCTCAAAAATGTTATATATTTTTATCAAAACATTTATTGTCGAAGTGCCAGTTAAAACCCATCAATTTAAGATAATGAATTTTTAGTATTGCACCCCAGGAAGCTTTTAACATTGTGGTAAACAGATAATATGAAAGAGCAATATAATATAGGACAGAGGGGAATCGTCAGCACTCATATCGATTCATCCCTTGAACGTGGCTGGATAAAACTGATCAGTGACAGGATAAACAGGGGTGAGTTTAGCTGTGATGTGTTTTATGTAGTTATGTATTGTTTTATTTCTGACCCACGATCATTGATGAATTGTATAAGAAAAATTAATTTACCATTCATCAAAATCGCATTTAACAGCATGTAAATTTGCCTGCCCCGCGACTGAAAAAAAAACTGCGTTAGAGAAAATTAAGGCAAGGGGAGACTGAAATAAAGAAAAACCTGCTTCAGTGCCTCCTTAACTTGTGACATAATATCGCCTGATGAGGGGAACGTCAGGAAAAGGAAGATCTCCTTAGGAAAAGTCATTATTTCCTGTTCTTAATCATTTGTTGTTTTTTTTTTTTGCGTAAAAAATGTTTTTCGTTACAGCGAGATTTTCGTACATTAAGGGCCATGATGTATCTCCGGTATCCTAACCATTAATTGCTAATCAAATTTGGCTCTTGCCGTTACTGAAGATAAACTTGATACTGCGATGGATATTCAGTGTTAAGTTGCCATACTTGTATCGTGGACGGGTTGGGTACCACCCAGCTGTGATCGATACCGTTGCTGAAAATTAAAGCTATACTCCCAAATCATTGATCAACAAACCCCTGAGCAAGCGTGAAACTCTTTTGCCTCACGAGACGATCAAAAATATGCGAGAGATACTAAGAAAAATTACAGCTCCAATTACTGCAGTGCGAGATACCCAGAACTGACGTGGCAACTGATAGGTCAGTCAGCGTATGGTGTTGGAGCCCACGTTTGGATTAATGCCACGTAAGATGGGTAAATGATCGAATGGTGGTACAGGCATTTGTATATAAGAATGTGTTCCTAGACTGGCTTTATCGCAACCTTGTTAAATATTTGATCGGCGATTTCTTTCCATGATGAAAGAGGTTGAAACCAAGAGAATTCCCTAGCTTCATATCAGTACAAAGACAAGCGCTGATTGGTGGAAGAGTAGGTAAGTACAAGCCGAATATTAAATGAAACTTGGGTTTTACCGGTAAAGAAAAAGCTTAAACTGTCCACAAAGCTGTGAAACGGGATCGAAATTTGTGTTCCCCCAGTCCTATCTGTAGTGACCTAACCGATTCCCCTTCAACGCAGTATATAGTATAAAAAAGGTTTTGCTTTAACTAACCACGTGAAAAGCCTACAGTAAGATGCTGTTAGATGTTTCCCTTTACTAAACTACTACCTTCGCAACGATCAATTTTCATTTTTTACAGCATGAAAACGCGCCTTAGCATTTCTATCCTACTATTCTTAACTTGTTTTTCTGATGAGGAAAATGACGCATTCATACCGAAACTCGTAGAATGCCATGGAAACTGAAGTTAACGATATAATTGGCACTGGCACTGTTTCATGAAATTAAGAACTGCATGCTTGATGATTATTTCTACCCATTAAGTGAAATATTCCTTCCGCAAATATATCAAAAATAAAATATGTTCAAAGTCACTGAACAAGGTATTATTATTAATTTTTGATTAATGCAGGTCCATTTACTTTTTATCTAAACACTGCCTCGCATTTCTTTTTTTATTTTAATCAAACCTAACAAAAATATGTCTTCTCTCTCATTTTCAATTTTGTTGTAAAAATGGGCAACAGTGTTCATGAACCAATGAAAACAGGCATGAAGTAATTAGCCCTAGAAATGAAATGTATCTGTGTGCGCGCGGCGGAGGTCCACACTCACGAACGTCATTGCAAATTGTGTTTTTCATTTAGATAACAAAAAAAACAATTCTATGATAATATCATTCAGTTGGCATTTATATGATTTCTATGTTTAAACTGCATTTTAGCATGTAAAGGAAAGGAAAGCTGTGGGAAATTTACAGAAGAGAGCGCGGTTTCATAATTTCGAGTTTCAAAGAATAACGCTTTTTGAACCATGAGAAATAAAATTCTCTTTATTAATCTTATATCATTTTTCTTTTTTAAGCCCATGAGTTCATATGTTTTTATTGCAAAATTTTGCTCCTATTGATATTAAACACATTCTAACTTTACAAACGACAACAATACCAATAAAAAAAAATCAGATAAACATTCCAGCTAAGGCACTTTCTTACATACTTTAACATTTCAGGGATCCATGATGCCTACAGTAATTGCTCTTAATTTGCTGTTTTTACTATGTTACATTCCAGAGCCAAGTAAGTAATACCTCTTGCACTTTTGGGTATGGTAGATAGCAATTGAAAGAATTATCGGAATTACTCGTTCGGCAATCGATCGTTTGTTTACTTGTTCACCCTATCGAAGTTCTTATTCCCTCTATTTTTCGTTTTGCGCGGGATACATTAATTTTTTTAATTCATTTTGATCCAAGTCAAGCCGTCATGTAGTTGTACACTTTATTCGAATATAAGAAATCTTTGCATTCTCTCTTTCTGTTACGCCAATGCACAACCCTTTCTGAATTAGGCGAGTGTGTGGAATAACCGTAACGGTTAACTTTTTTTCAGACAGTGCTTACGGTCCATGTGATAATTATAAGAAGCTGGGTGAAGCAAATCGAGCTGCAGGTTACGGCATTGACACGGGGATGTCAGACAGGAACAACGACTGGAAAAAGGAATGGTATCGATTTACGGGTGACGCAGGAGAAAAAATGGCCGACATGTAAGTATATGACCCGTTAATGTAATCACTTGTAAATTTGGTTTCTGCCCTCAAAAGATTACAGTAAGTAAGAATGAATGTTTTTAATTAAAACGATGACTTCCAGACATCTTGTCCAAGATGAGTCCAAAAATGATTTAAATTGAAATCGACGTTTGGTTCTGTGGAAGGTAATTACTAATGCGGCATGCAAAAACCACACAACTTTGCTAGAACTGAAAAGGTTGTGATTTTTTTGTTAATTTAAATATTTTGATTGATTTTCTTTTACAGAAAGACCACAGGAAAATTTTTGGAGCCGCCATCGTGCGGTGCATCATACCCAGGCTTCCTGCGCACGTCCCATCCTGACGGTCTGAGCTCAGGAGAATTTGTTAAAGGAACAGTATGCTTTGCACAAAATGGCGGCTGTTATAAGATGCAAACGATCAAGATTATGAAATGTCAAGGATTTTGGATATATGAGTTGCCTCGACCAGGCATCAAAAGAGCAAGATATTGTGGAAATAAAGGTATAGCTAGCGATGAATTTTCCTTGGGAGATTTTTAAATAAAAAGGTGAAAACCCTTGCGTTTAGCTAAGTTGTTCTTGTTGTTGCTTATTGAACTTCTCAGTATACGGGCTACATACTTTATTTTATTGTTCGAAATGAAGTTTTAAGACAACAACAACAACAACAGATGATCACAGAAGTCTTTATTTTGCATTTTAGTCCAAGAAATTTAAGGCGACAGCAAACAGTATTGATAATGATAATAGGACTGAAGGGACCCGGATTCGGTCTGCAATCATATTAGTGACTAACAAAATCGGACGACCGCAAAGCGGGAATCTGATTTGTTGATCACGAGAATTGGACTGCACTCGGATTCTGATTACCAATTAATCCAAACAAAAGAATTTCAACTGTTGATATTCTTTTAATCAAAAGTATGACAAAATCCGAGAAAGAAATTAGTTATTGGTCATATGTCTTAAAATAAAAAACAACAACAACAACAACAACTCGGCGAAATGTGCGACAAAAGTGCGTGCTCATGACACGTACTGTCCACGTACTAGGCCTGACGTGCCAACTGTCCCATTACACTGTCCAGTTACAAGCTTGACGCCTACACTGTCCTATTAGTGCCCAAATCGGGGCGGTAATAACCGATCACATTCGAGAATCTTATTATAGTTTTGATTCATAATGGTAATAGGACCGAGTGGAGTCCAATTCGGCCTGTAACCATACGAGTTTACAAAATAGGATGAACGCGAGGCGGAAGTCCGATTTGTTTATCATGAGTTGGACGACACAAAGTCTTGTTACCATTAACCATAACCGTTACTATTTACGAAAAAAAAACAAATACATTTATAACAAACATCTGCGGTAGAGACAATCTTTAAAGTGAAAAATTTCTCCATTTTGGAAATTGCCCAGTTTTTTTTCAGGGTAGGTGATTGTTGCTATGGTTATTGTGATCAATACTGTGACTGGTGGATTTAGCTGAATGAACTCAGTATGATTGGCTGCTTCAACTGCCCGATTATATGTGTCCGATTACAGCCAATTGTGAGATTACATGTGTCAGATTACAGCCAACTGTCCGATTACAGCTATACCGAATGATTAATGAAAAATAAAGCAGCTAATGCTCCAATCACATTTGAGGAAATTGTTATGGTTATGATTAATACTAATACTGGTCGGTCTGTACATACACAAATTAAGAGAAATGATAAAACAAAAAGTGTACTTGATATTAGCCAGCGAAGCATTAGTACCGTTTTAGTTACTAAATTTTTGGTGAGTTGGTGAGTTTAGAAGATCTTGTTGTTTTTAATTTAAAGTCATTAAATTTTCACTAGCCAGGTATTAAGACAGTTGGCGAAATTATCCCATTTCACTTACAACTTTTTTTATTCATAAAAATAATAGTTCTGAAGCCTACTGAGAAACCATGCGACGAAAAAAAGTTATTATATGGTAAGTGTGCCTGAAATATTTGCCTACACCTCTATATTCACAATATACATACACTACACCTGGTTTAACATAATTGCAATACGCGTGGATAATTTGCGAGTTGAATTAGGGGCGAGAAGCCAAGGGATAACTGTGACTCATTATACGGAGAGAATATCTCTTTTTTAATCAAAAGTGGGATGTAAAGACAGCAAATCCCTTGATGAAAATTCCTACGTTTTGGATAATGATCCAATGCTTTCCACTCAGATTCTGAGCTCCAGGAGCTCCTTTTCAGTGAACTCGCTTTAAAGAAACATAATATATTCAGATCATAATAATTGACACGTTTTCACCACAGGCCTGAACAAGAAAAACGCTGCTAAGTCCTGTCAAGATCTTAAAAAGAAACAGAAGAACACAGAATCTGGAATATATTGGATTAAACCTGATGGTGCAAATGCTTTCCAGGCCTATTGCGATCAGGAAACAGACGGTGGAGGCTGGACACTAGTATACAGCTATACATTTACGAACTATAGGTAACTGAGACATGGAGTTTGTCCAAATACGAATTCGCCTAAACTTCAATTTACCTAGCAAATTAGGTCCTGACTGGACGCTCAGGGGCGAGAGAACCGTAGGAAAATGTATAAGCTGAGATAATAGGTAACTTGTGCATCAAGGGTTGAGATCCACCCCTCATCATTGCACTGGCATCTTAACCAAGCATGTTGGAAGTGAAATAAGAACTGAAGATCTTTGTTGATAAGCGGAGCTCACCACAGAGCCACTCTAGTCATCACTTATTGGGGACTTTTACCGAATGACATTTACGTTTAGAACTTTTTTCAATCGACTTAACATCTCTGTTTGATCGTTGTAGCCCTATTTTCGGCGAAACATATTTGTAAAAAAAAAATGGAAACGTGAATTTATACCAGCCCTCCACGCCCCTTGTTTGTTTGTTTTTGTTTGTTTGTTTGTTTGTTTTTCATCTGGGAGGAGGCATTTCGGGACCGTAGCATTTTAGATAATATACGGGATAACTACAAATCAACAAGGTGCCACGGCTACAGAACGAGCTTAGGAACACTCTCTTCCTCGGAGATCTGACGATTGAGGTGACAAGCAATTATCTTATTGGCACGGAAATTTAACTCTTAAACACTTCTCATTTCATTTTGCAGGAACTTTAGGGCAGCATCTAACGCCGTCACGCCACGTCCTAACTGGTACGCTCCAGGTGCTAACGTGCCCGTGTCCACCGCCGCCCCCGTCAGTGAAACAGACTACAACGCCATGGAGTTCAGCCTGTGGAAGACTCTTGGTCGTGAGTTCATGATAAAGTCTAACATCAATGACTGGATCGTTTGTACATGTACAGAAAGCAGCGGAAGTCTGGTGGATATGCGAGAAGGATATGTACAGTGTCGCAATATTAAGAACGTCGCATCAAGGTGTGAAGGCCTGGTTCCCGACCGTCTCATCGAGTTTACTGCTGGAAACCCTAACGGCAAGACTGTGGGCCCTGATCTCATTCGTTCCTCAAGTAATACTAATCTTAAAGAATATTACTATTTCGATGGAAACACTGGCACTAATTGGCCTACTCATGATCCATGCGGAACCAACAACCTGAATCAGCTCACCAATGTCGCTAATCCTCATGGGAACATCTACATCCGGGAGTGAGGAGGAGGAATGACTTTCACTTTAAAAGTGGCCTAATGTCTCTTAGGGAAAAAATATTAACTGCCTTAAAGGTCTTGAATAAATAAAAGGGATGAAATTATATATTTGATATCTCATTACTCTTCTTTTTGTCAACATACTTTAAATGTAACTTTGCAGTGGCCTTCAGACCAGAATATCCGGATTCGAGCTGGGTAGCGTTATATTGAGTGCTACAATCAACCGCATTCCCAGGGCTCCTATTCTTACAGTACCACAACGCCCGAGATAGAGGTGGGGCCTGGAACGGGTTAAAAGACACCTAACTTTTGCCTCTCTGTCTACAAGTTCGTCCCCAACTCGTCGGCCCCCCACAATGACAAGATCGCCCCCGTCATCGCCACTAAGTGGAGGAGAACTAGAAAGGGGCGAACTTTCAATGGGGCTTAATTAACCTCCATCTCTCATAGTGTATCTTTCTACTCAGGAGAATAAATGGTACCGTCAACTTTGTTTGAGACTGGGGGGTGTGCGTGTGTGCGTGTGTGTGTGTATGTGTGATGGGGGGAAGGGTAGGCCCGAATTCTGCTGTTTTCTCGAGTCCGGTGTTCTATCCCTCCCCCCCGGAAAAGTGACTTTGAGGGGTATGCGCAGGCTCATTTCCAGAGAAGTGGCCTTGTAATCGCGCTTACGAAAAGGGGAGGTAATTTTTTTTTATCCGCGTTGGACAAGCAATATTTCATCACAAACTTGAAATAAACTGGAATCACAGATTTGCACATGATCAAATAAGAATGACAGCTGCCTCGACTGTGTCTCTGGTTTGCATAACTATATCAAATTTTCCTTATCCCTTGTACAGAAAGGAACATCAACATGTTGAGCCTATCTATCAAAACTTTAGCAAAATTAAGATCAGAAAACAAAAGTACGTTTAGTCTACATTTTTCTGATCCTCTCATAAGCGTAAGCGACATTCAGAACAGTGGCCTCATCAAACTTTCTTCCCACAATCATCATACCGACTGGTAAGCCATCACTGAAGCCGGCGTTGATTGACAGGGCTGGGTGACCCGTCATATTGAAGGTGCATGTATTTACGTAGTTCTCACTACAACATTGCAGATACTCTGGAGAGAAAAGAAATTTAAGAATGATTAAATGACGGAAATAAAGATACAACTCAAAGATTTGGTAATTGAGAAAAGTTCAGTAATAACAAAAATTTAGAAGCAAACCAAAAGATAAATTTGCTGTCAATCTAACACTAACAGCAGCCTTCCTCGACTTTATTCTTAATCTATGCAGTTTCTCATACACCAGACCCCATGTAATTTTTACCGATGAAGTTTACCATATTATCGATTGATATGTACTGCCTAAAATTTGTACCCAGGCCTTCCCGGTTTAAAAATGGTATAAATTTTAGTTTCACGGTAGGATCTGGGAACGAGATTAGTAGGCGCTGTGACTCTTACATATAGAGAAGCCAGTAAAGAAAGAAACCCTCATAAACAAACGAAAATCTGCATGAATTTAAAATTTTATAAACCTTTTTCACCCTAACAGTATTCAAGATTATCCATACACTTCCAAAGATGCTGACAAGGGGAATTTGTTTAACAATCAAGAGCTTTTTTCGGCGGTGATCATTTCCTTTCTCCTTGTGACCCTAGTGTGGGATTCAGGGGTGATACTGTAAGAGCAAATTAAATGCTAGTTGCAAGGGTGCAAGGGTTATTAAGGCAACAACGTATTTCTCAGAAGAGGAACAAATATCTTGGCCGTAAAAGACTTTTTTCACGAAGAAGACCGATGTTATTTTTCTTTTTCTTTCTTTGTTTCATGCAGAAAAAACTTGTTTTATAAAAAGGGCTGCACCTTACACTGCTTAGTTACTCATTTTTTATGGTTTATCAATTAATTAATAAAGTTACCTCTTAGAGGAATATTTGGAAGAGGTAATGGTCTGGCTTTCTTCGGATTGGTAGGCATTATCAACACGTCGACTTTGGTCAGTGCCTCGTCAAACACTGTTCTTAGCTTCCACGCTAGATTGCGTGCCTTAAAGAAAAACTCATCGTTATAATTTTTTTGCAAGTATCTTCCTTTGATAGAGGCGACCTTGAAGTCGGCGCTGATATCATTTGCTCGAGTCTTTAGTCCTTGTGCAAACCATTTCTGGAGACTGGTAACCTGATAGCCTTCAGAGTAAATGTAAATGAGAAACTGAAAGAGTGTTCACAGTTTTCATGTTAAGTAGTAGTGGTCTATCGCAAGCTCTCTTCAAAGTGTTTTAGGGCCTGTTTGATTGGCGATGGAGAACCCCAGGTAGTTGAGATAACCCCTTCAGCCGTGACCGAAAAATAGCCCGCGTTTACACCCAATCTTACCGCACGGGAATGCTGGGATGAGGACTCTGAGGGATGAGAAGTTCTTGGTGCGCTTGGAAATTTAACATGAACGAGACCCCGGCTGGGTAGGTTACCCCATCTTAAAACGTTTACATGGCAAATTGTCACCCCGGCTGACAGGGTTACCCTACCCGGCAGACTGAGCAACCCTTCCAGGGACACGGTTACCCCACCTATCATGTAAACGTAATCGTCATAAAATTATAGATTATGTAGACAGATAGGTTACCCCACCTAGGTGGGTTACCTCACCAACTTGGGGTCCCTCACCAACTTGGAGTCCCTTACCCCCATGTAAACGGGCCAGCTAAGGCTATTAGCTTTTAGCTACCGTTCTTGTTCTATAATGCAAGATGTGCTGTGTACAGTCGACTCTCGCCCGGCGGACACCTCGCTATTACGGACGCCCCGTCATTGCGGACAAGAGCCAGGCTCCAGCGAAACGCATGAAGAAATGACTGAAATAAATTCCCGTTATCACGGACTCTCGCTATTTAGGAAATGCAGACACTTTCATGGCCCGCAGCGCGATATTTCACTTGTTTTTCTCTCCCTATAGCGGACACTTGTATAAGAGTATACAGCGACATTACGATAAAAGAAAGCAAGGAAACCATTTTTCAATTGAGTGCGAACATAAGAATTTCCTGCCTGCGGCCCGATCTTTTTGCGGTTCGTGCGGCTACGTCAGAAACTTTATGTTTGCGTAGCTACATATTATTTCATTTGTTGAGAGACAACATTTTTTTTTCTTTCGTATGCCGCTATTAAGAACTCTCGCTATTACGGACACTAAATCCCCCCACAACCCACCCGAGCGTGTCCGCAAGAATGGGAGTTGACTGTAATAAGGGTTAACTGTCTTGCCCCCGAACACAGTGAAAAGAACAGGACCTGAGCTCAAACCCATCCCTTTCACACCACACTCCAAACAACCAGGTACCTTAACTCTCTCTGAGTAGCCTGCGGAACATGTGTAATTTTTAGGGTTTTATTTAGACGGCCAGGCAAACGCGAAGCAAAATTGAAGCGGGAGTCACGCGTGAGGTAGAGAGCGCCTGAAAAACGTCTAAGAATTACACTTGTTCTACAGGCTTCTCCCCAAGGCATACACCGCTGTAAACTCCTGGAGACGTTTGGCTGCTGTTTCTACTTCATTCATATTTTTGCCTTTATTTTCAGTGGGGTCAGGACCTACCGTTTGTCTCAAAAAATCTGTCAGGCCAGAGTCCTCCTTCGGTAAAAGCGTCATAGATAACAGTTGCTAAGAGAAAAAACAAAAGAGAAGCCTCACTTACTAAGCCCCGCATAGTATTGAATAAGGGACTGGTGGGAGGATTTGCTTATGTCACAATAAATTTTGACTGATCGCCCAAAAGGCTGTGTAATATTTTTCGTCTGATCCCCCCTCATTGACTGTAAATTGGCAGTCAATTTTCTTAAGCTCCCCTCCCTCCCCCTTTATACTCTGTAGGTGACGACTGATCTCTCCGTCCATTCCCCCCCCGAAAATCTTGTTATTCCCCCCGAAATCCTCAGCCCTTCCTCAAACGGTAATAAAACATATAGCTGGTCCCTAAAACGCTCAGATTGGAAAGGAGTGATCGAAATATATACTATCAAGGTAGCCGATTTATTGCTTTCGATCATCACAAAGTACAAATTACACTTACCATCCAAATGCATCGGAATAGAGACATCTTGTAGGGTCGCACCCGATTCTGTAGCCAGGTGTTTAGCGGCCCTTTTGATGCATTGGTCAACATCGGGCTCAGATTGGGGATGAGAAAAGCCTTCCGTAAGAAGTCCGAGTCGAAGATGAGAGATTTCACTCGTAAGCTGTCAAAAAATGATAAATGGTGATTGGAAAATGATAAATAACACACGATAAACGATAAACGATGAACTGTAAACGGTGAATGGAAACAAAAAACGGCAAAAGGTTAACGGGAGAAGGTAAATAGATCACGGCAACAGTTATAGGCAAACGATGAGCAATAAACTCTAAGCGGCAAAATGTGAACTGTAAATGGCAAATACCTATCGAGGAACTGCGTTGAAGCGCTAGTTTATTAGGCATTCTACATCAACATTTAGCATGACTTTTTTCCTCAAAAGGGCGAAAAAGTTTCAGTTGAAAGTCATACGGGAATAGTGGGAAATTCTTACGAGCAAGTTAACAGCTGATTGTAGCCGTCGATAGAAAAATTCGTAAAGAAACAACTTATTCATACCGCAGTCAAACCAGCCAATCAAACGACAAGGTGAATTTGTTTCAGAAAGAGCCCGTTAAAATTGTGACGCTGACCAAACAGATCACGGCTTTGGAAACAAGATAGCTTCGTCACCTGATTTACGTAATTTTCCACTTGCAGTTCATGAGGCTGGCGATAATCAAGACCATCGTCTGAGCCAGCTGTAATCTTCAATAAAAAAAATTACAGTTAAACTGATTCAGAATACTTTACATCAACAAAAGTACGTAGAGCTATACCGGATAACATTTTCAATTAAGGCTTTCGAGAGCAAACAGTTCAGCAAAAACGTAGATTAGTTCGTGTAAACAGCGATTATTGCAGCAACAAGAAACACAACTTGAGATGTTGTGAAAACCAAAAGCTTAAGAAAAATTAAAGATTAAAAGAAAATCTCTGTCAACTCACAACTCACCCATGTAATATCTTAAAGAAAAAAATAAGTGTACGCGACCTCTTCCCCAGTTGTAGCGTTGGAGAAATGAAGCCTAGATAATACAGTTGAAACGCACATGAGGAAAAAGAGCGTTAGGGAAAACCTGTGTGAGAAAAGCAAGGCTATAAAGAAAACCCGCAATTTGCGAAATGCGCGTAATCAAAGACATGCACCGCCTCGCGTATTTTTTTGTCATGCCCCTCATTATTTCAACGCGTTTTATCAAGAATTTCCCAAAATACCAACCTCGAGTAATAACGCTACATCGTGCACAGTTTTGGCCATCAAGCCTACGTGATCGAGGCTGAATTCCATGGGTACAATACCCGTATATGGAACAAGACCTAGAGTAGGCTTCAACCCCACAATGCCACAACGTCCTGCTGGATTACGAATGGAGCCACCTTGATCAGCACCTACCGCCATGTCCACGTGACCTCCTGCCACCTGAAAGCTCACGAGAATATAAATTAAACGTGAAGAACACATTTCTCATGCAAAATTGGAAATTTCTTCCGCATTATTGATTATATCACGAATGATGTTACAGACCACAATACGTGGGAGCTTTGTGTTCTACTCTATGTTGCAAGTGTGTGGGTTCATTTATGTCCTCTGTTAACACAACGCTGAAGATCTAGAAGAAGGAGAGGGGTACTTGTCTGAGAGGGCTCAGAGGTCTACATATTTGCAAGGACTAATGTTCCTGAAAAGGTAAAAGGACAGTCGAGCCAAGTGCCCTTACAGCCGGAGTGTATTCCCGTAGATGGGATGCCAATTCATCTCAAGCTTAACCCCGGCATTTTTTCAGCCTTTCCGACAATTAGTTGGTACCCATTTATACTCCTGCGTGGGGAGAGTAAGGTGTTCCTTGCACAAGAACGCAACACAATGACCCGGCCAGGTCTCGAACCCAGACTTCTCGACCCGCAGTTCAGCGCTCAAAACGGTCGGCAGTCAGTGATCATGAGCTCTGCAAAATGAACTTGAGATGTCTGTGGAGAACGACATGCTGATCATTGCACTGGACTAGAATGTATGCACCATTTATTAATCATACCAGAGCGGCACACCCTGAAGAGGATCCACCTGTCATTCTTGTTTCATCAAGCGGGTGAACTACAGGACCGGTGGCCGCATTAAAGCTACCTCCACTGTTGCATAAATTCTCGCAAACAGCCTTCCCCATGATACGACCACCAGCGTCTAGTATCCTTGTCACGACGGTGGCGTCGACATCCGGGGTATAACCTTCTAATATCTGGGAGCCCATCATCATTGGAACACCCGCGACACAGATACAGTCCTTGATGGCGATCGATTTACCCTGAAGTTTTCCATTTGGAGCGCCAGGAATGTCACAGCGCCAGTACCTTAGGTGAATGAGACAAGAAAGTCAAATATACTCCGAAGACCTTTGCACAGAGTGATTCGGATGTAGACAAGGAGTTTCAGCTGCCACACTACATTAGTAAAGCAATACATTGTTTAAGTCTAACTTACCATGCGTTATAAGGGTTGTCCTTGGGCCCGGTCGGTCGATAACCAGGCGTGCGGGGGTATTTTACTGGTAGCTTGGGATCGGGTATTTCGTTAAACCTTTGATATGTTGCTTGAAGCGAGTCATCAATAACGTCTGTTAAATCAAGTGAGATGGTTAAATTAATTTTAGAAAACGGTCATCTTTCCTGCTTTTTCCGCCTACTTCCCACCTCCCAAAGAGTTATGAGCAACACTATGTTGATTCAAAGAAATGCAAGACTGAGTGGACTGACTCGGCAAAGCTATTTCCTTAATCGTATAGAATTACAGTGTATGAGCCTCGAAAGGAGTGTCAAAAGTCAAGCAATATGATGAACAGTCCAACATGAACTCCTGGGAGCTTAGCAGCCGCTAGATCTAAGCCAAAAGGCCTAGTGCTGATCGTCGGCAACATTCACTAAAATTTAACATATCTGTATGAAACACCGACTACAAACAGATAAAATAAAAATACATTATTTTCTATTAGTAGATACCAAACAAGTGAATAGTGCTTTTTGCACGCGCTGATTGGCCAGTTCAGAAGTGAATATCTAGTACTATTCACCGATGAGTCAAAACCACGGGTCACGAGTTTAATGACCATTAACGACATAACGAGTTTCTGACCATTTTTTGGTATCTTTATAGAAATAAACTATTTTTTTTTGCATCGGTGTGGTATATACTAAAACAATTCTTCGTCTCAGTGTCGGTGAAAGTGATGGATATTTACCACTATTCACCTCCACTTTGGTGGATAATTGTAAATTACTTTAGGCTGAAAAGTAATGTAATGAGAGTCATCTTCTCAAAATAAGTCTTTCATACTAGATCACATTTTTACCAGATCACGATAAAATGTCATTAAACTCGGCACTTGAAATAATAGAGAAATTTAGTGTTATCAACTGAGTTGATAAAGTAAATTGGCCACTGTAAAGAGTTAAAGGCTGATGTTTCGAGCGATAGCCCTTCATCAGAGCGATTGAAGGAATTGTGGGTTGTATGTGGGTTTATATGCAGAAAATGGAGCTACGCTATTGGTGGGAATATGACGACGCTAGCCTTCTAACTCTTTACGATGGCCAGTTAACGTCATCAACTCAGTTGTTAGCACTAAATTACCTTGTTATACTCTCCCACCGACGCAGCGCCACAGTTTCTTCAAAAACTTACCCCCTTTATTTACTTAAAATAATAGATGTTTGAGTAAACAGTATCAAGACTATTGCATTTGACAATGGACTAACAACCGACGATTAATTAAATATTCGCCAGATACCACAAGCTTTTAAAGTTTGTTACTTTGGAAGAAACAATAACCAAAACCTCTCCTGAAGAATCTTCCGAGGGAATATTTCTGAAAATGCGCTGTGGCAGCTCGCTTAGATCAAGAAACTAATGAAACATCAATTCTGAATACTGTATAGCGCCAGAAACGAGTAAGTTAGTCCACGAGAAAACTTCACTAATCGGTGTACACGTCCTCTATTAAAATACGAATGCTGGTAATTCCTCATCCACATTCTGTTCCCATTTCTGTGTTCTCAGTCCACGGGATGCATTCCCTCGTTCATAACCTAGCCTGTGTGTTACTTTCAGACTGTAATTTCGTAGTCTGTAGTCCGTAGCTAGTAGTCCGTAGTCCGTATTCCGTAGTCCTTAGTCTTTGAGCCACGATCCTTATTTTATGCCTACCTCATAGAAGACCATACGAACATTCGTCTACCTCTACCACTCAAGAAATTCGGTTTGTTTTGAAAATTTCCAATTTGAACGCTTCAAAACTGTGAGTTCCTTTCACATGCTG
Organism: Pocillopora damicornis; assembly: GCF_964200805.1. Taxonomy (NCBI): domain Eukaryota; kingdom Metazoa; phylum Cnidaria; class Anthozoa; order Scleractinia; family Pocilloporidae; genus Pocillopora; species Pocillopora damicornis. Next base: position 12,953,323 of record NC_142678.1, read on the forward strand.
ACTGAAGTTTCTGGAATATCGTGTGATAACCGCAAGGAGACTTCTCAATCATAGTCTAACATTAATATACAGAGGACACGTATAGCCGATCGCGCAATCACGCCGGTGTGGAAAGTCTGTAAAAATATTTACTTACAGAGTGGAGCACAAAACAAGGGTGATGTTTATGTGCGTTAGAAATTAAAAATGGTTGCTTCTGTCTAATTTGACGGTACTAACCTTTGTATTCTAGAATTTCATCTTGTCCTAAGTCGTAACCAAGCTCGGTAGATATTTTGGTAAGTTGAGCAGTGCTTGGAGGTTTAACCACTTTTTCCTTGTACGTGGATTTCATCTTTTGTGGACGCCACCTAATTATAATACTTAACCGACCAATGTTATCTAAAACAGCACTCGATAAGTTATTCCTTCACCAGATTAACGCCGCCATTACGCTAAGGCTGAAAATGTCCATAGGCGGGCGAGCGGCCAACTGTGAAATGCAAATGACGACAGAAGCGATAATCTTTTCATGTACTAAATTGGGGGTCGTTGTTCGCTTAGATATTGCGATGAAGACAAATCCTATCCTATCCTATGCTTTTTTGTTTTAAATTTATATCATCACAAGTGGATAATATAATTTAAAACAAAAAGCTTTCGAACTAGGACTGGTCAAGAGAAATCAATAGGCGGTCACGAGGTGATCATGCAAGGCGTCTTTGCGTGACTCCCATGATAGAGCGCTGACCGGGTTAGTAAGATCGCGCTTTCTTTCCTCTGATCGAAATTAAGAGCATCCTTAACATACAATGGATGCGAACCGAACTGAAGGATCCACATTACAGGGGCCCAGTGCTGAAGAGATAAGGTCACTATCTCGACGAATGGGCTTTGTTATTAAAGACGAGGAGATATCCGTTTATTTAGGTAAGTAGTTTCTTTTTAGCCTGGTTTTCACTATCAATGATTTCACAGTTCGCACAGAACTCTACAGACAGGACAGTGCTAGCACAGGGGTTAAACATCAGCTCCGCTCGTGTGTTTTAATTGTGTTCCTCAAGGAAACTCGGTGGAAATACGAAGTTTTGAATTTTCGCCAAACGGGCAAAAAATTATTCGTTTTTGCAGTGCAACGTCTTGAGCGAGTATAAGGCGTTGCGTGACTCAGCTTTTCGTCTTTGCTTGCGGGCTGCGCTGCGTTTAAACAAACAGTAGGGGGGGGATGTTACTTGTGGAGGTGGGGGGGGGGAGAGGGGGAAGGGGAGGGGCGGAGAAGAGGAAAGAGGGTTTTCCAAAGGTTAAGGGAGGAATCTGCCATATTCTTATATAATTTTTAAGCGACGATTCAGTTTTTTATTACAGCCATTTTGAAAGCAATGGTGGTCCCTGTAATCTGATTGGCTCTAATTGGTGTGATTTATTCACAAATCGCATTTTTTTGCTTTAAATCACATCTTTTCCCCAGCTAATGAGTTGGTTACACTAAAAACAAAACAACCAATCAGACTTCAAGGCTTGTTTAAAGTAACCGATCAAATCGCAGGAAGATGAAAGACATGGAGTATCATGTAGCAAATTTTGCAACTTTTGTTTTCAAAACTCTCACTTTTTCCTCCCAAAAAGTGGATGAATTTAATTTCAAACCGGCTCAGTATTGCATTAATAAAATATTTGAACTGACCAAGTCCTGTATTTGGGCGATCTCAATATGGATGTAATAAAGTGGTAATTGAACCTCGTGTTGTGCAATTTTGGTCTGAAATCATAATTGTGATTTCAAATCGAACTCGCGCTGCGCGCTCGTTCAATTTTGAAATCACGCGTATGATTTCAGCCCAAATTGCACTCCACTCAGTTCAATTACCATTACAAATTAGGGAATCTGATTTCCAAGGGACAACTCACGTCCTGAAACTGAAGACTTAATTAATATCATGAATCACTAAATAATCTTTTAAATACTGCATTTTAGTGAATAAACGTACACTTACGGTAGCTGTCTTTGCAGGAATTTTCCATGTTCAGTAGTTTTAGTTGTTACAATTTTTGTCTACGAACAGTCTATGCTTTTTGGCAAAGTCCGTCATGCGAGTCTAAAAAATCAGTACAAAAATTAGCGCGCCCTGCCGCGCGGAACTCTGGATGTGAGAACTCTGATAGTTCCACGCGGCGCGCCAACATCATCCCTAACTCCATTTTTTTTTTTTTTTGACCAGCGCAACGGATCCGGACTACACCAAAAGGGAGAGAATGTTCGTCAAGTACATTTTAAGGGGTAACAGTTCCTGTAAGAGGGTGAATGGGGGGGGGGGGGTCCACTCGTCGGTTGTCGGTTAAAATTCAGTCACTTTGTCGGTAGTCGGTTGAAATTTTCGATCTTTGTCGGTTGTCGGTAAATCTCAGTTAATAATTAAAAATTCATGTTAATTATTAATGTTTGTTATAAAATTCACCTAGTTTCAAGACTTTGAGCCCCATATAACGTGTAAAACTTGTAACTTGAAAGATTGCATCATTTGATTGCCCTTAAACTTCATTAACTCTGGTTTTGTTTTTGCGTATTTATCCCAGTTTCTCAGTCCCAATATCCTCCCGAAGCAATAATACCGTTGCAAGCGTCATAAATACAAATGTCATTTACTACTTACTGTCACAAGTCGAGACGCACAAATGCACGAACAGCTCTGTGCCGAATCGGGTAATACACGCTCTCTTGACAAGCTCTAGATGTTTTTCATTTTCGGTGTCTTCATCATCAGAATCTGTCTCATATTCATCAATTTGTACCTCTCTTTGATCCTCGAACATCTCAGAAACATCCCCATCATCCACAAATTGTATACTGACAACTGGTTGTGGTACGGAATTCGATCGAATGATTTGATTCGATTTCCTCAGGGAATCGAAGTCTCTCTTCAGACTCGTTGGCGGTGGGTTGAACAGCGTAGACAGCAGGCGGCAAGGCCCCAGCTTTATCTTTTGTTGTCTCACTCCTAACCTTCCGTTGGTGTACTGTAGTTCTCTAACCATTCTTTCATCAGTTCTGTTCATCAGTATGTCGTCTGCAAATTCTGGATCAACGTCGATCACGCTCATATACAGTCTATCCATCCCTTTTTTCAGCAAAGAAACAGACACTTGAGTCTTCTGTGACACAGTTCCCTGTGGACCATTCACTCAAGCAAACAAGCGCCTTCTTATTACACTCCTCGCAATCAGTTGCTACTGCCATAACGACTAACTTTTGACACATCAAGTTTCTACCTAAACAGGCGTCACATGCCCTTAACGATGAGATTTGAGAAACTTGTCCATTATCCTTGCAGGTCGCACAGACCGATTTTGATGATGGGCACTCCTCGCATTTGCTTATTTGCTAAACAATTGTTTCACTTGAAACAATATGTTTAACACTACGCTGACCTTTCAAGCAATTTTCATAGGTATGTGCTATCTTTCATGCAGAAAAATATTTCTTCTCCAGTCACGGATTTGGGTCGGAAAAAAACCGCCGCGGGTATTGCGGCACCGTTATCAAGCGAAGTCGCAATTGTTACGTCTGCACTGGTGATTAGATTGGTCTTTATCTTTTCAGGGTCTGGAAGAGGATGCTTTTTTACGAATTTCTCGTCCACTTTATGCGTGAGGCCAATTAATGGTTTTTGCCGTGGGTCGTATTCTAGACCAAGCTTCAGAGCCGTCCCGTCGCTCGCCAAGGACACTGGGATAACGTGTACTTTCTTATTATCAACAATTGCACGTAGATCTGCTTTTGGATGCTGACACAAGGAGAAGAGCGACAGCAGATGAGGCTTGATCGTTCCACTCTCGGTTGTGTAGCCTGATTGGCATCTTTTTATCGCGTTTAAGGAAGGTCCACACAAGTTAAAATCCACGAATACTTTGAATTCTTTTTCGCCGCCTCTCCCTGTTCCGAGGAAGCCTGGCCCTCTGACGAACTTTCTTGTTCTCTCACCCCCAAGGTATTTGATGGACGAAAAAATCACAGACCTCGTCATCCCGTTTGAATTCAGAAGCAGTTTTGGGATTAACCAATGCAGATGAAGTTGTATCATTAAGGAACTTGTAATAAATGCAACTCTCTGACAACGACTTGCAAGCTAAACAGTAATTGCTGTCAAGTTGCGTTATTCATTACATTATATTCATTGCTTCTGCTCTTCCGGCCAAAAAGTAAGAAGGTAATAGGAAATTCTATAGTTACCTTTCATGTGGATACTTCGTAAACTAGAAAAAATACAAACTGCTCTTCTGATCTCATCTTTGTGAAAACAAATATCGATAATGTCGGCCCATGTCGGTAGTCGGTTAATTTTTTTTCTGTCGGTAGTCGATAATTCTTGGTTTTCACCCACGTGACTTTTGTCATGATGACGGTTGCTATCCGCCTTGTTGGTGCCCAAACAAATAGTTACAAATGCGCTTGTATTAAGGTGTGAGTGAGAAAGCAGACATGGTTCTTTGTGTAGTTTCGGCTGCGGCAGCAGAAGTGATCGGGACAAAGGGATTGGATTTTATCGAATACCATCAGTTATTAAAAATAAGTCTTCCTTCGAAGAAGAATTGACAACAGGAAGGAGAAGAAAGTAGATACAAGCGATAAGTCGCAGCGACACGATGTGAGAATAAAGGTAAAGATAGACCAGTACGGACTCCCTGTGTGGCTTTCGTGGTCGCGCCGCATTACCGCCTTCTGAATAATATTTTTTGCTCTCACAGGCATGTTTTAAAGAGATTTTCCCGCTTTATAAAAAAAGATCGGAGGTTTTGTAAAATCTATTTTCAGCAAGGGCTGATTGTGTATCAGACTCCACTGTTCCATCAATATTTGTTTTAAATTTTTAACTGCATGGTGGTACGTTTTGACGAAAGGCAATAAACGTTCGTGACCTTTCGGCTTTTGTGTATGTTTATATGCCGATTGTCAAGAGGCAAAGTTGACCTCCAGACAGACACCTTTCTATGATGTTTTCTGGGTACCCTCTTGCTTCGAGGCTTTATTTGAATTTCAAACGGCCTACTTCAAATGTTTTTTCCAAGAGGTAGTTCTAGGCAATCTTACTTTAATGAACCGTATTTTACGCCTGGTGGGTGGCACGAGGCGAATTGCGTAATTTGGAAAGTCTCGGTCTGCCTCTGATGAGTTTCGATGTCCCAGATGGAATTTTTTGCGAATCTTTCCCCTTTGAACACCGTGGTATCGAGAAAAGTGATTTTGTTGATTCTCTGATATTTCGTGAATTTGATAGTTGAGTGGAAATAGTTAGCCCGTATAATGAACCGATTTACCTCTTGTCTCTCACAATCCCGAAGGGAGAAAACGTCATTAATGTAACGTATCCATTCTTTTGGTTTGGTTTCGCTTTGTTGGATTGATTTCTTTTCAATTTCCGCCATGAAAATATTGGCAAATGACACTGCTATTTTCATACCCTACGCGATTCCATGTTTTTGGAGTAAGCTCTCCTCAATGAATTAAAACGAATTTTCTTTAAGGATTGAGCCAAGCACTTCCGTGAGGCAGTGCGTTGGGATCGGTGCGTTATGATTGAGGAACTTTTCGTATGTTTCTCATACTATATTCGTTCCTTTTTCTTAACGTACATTTGTGTCTCACTTTCTGCGACAACCCAATTGTCTACAAGAAGATCGTTCATCCGTTGCGAATGTCTCACCTTCGCCACAACTACAATCTTGTTAACAATCTCTGCTCCTTGAAGAAGACTTTTGAATGCTTTCAGTTGCTTATTTGAACAATAACTTGTCTCCAGAACTAAATTAGAAAGAAGGTCCGAGACTTCTATCGAGGACAGACATTCTGAGTCGAATTGAGTGCTCGCTTCGAATGGTTACTGGATCGACACCAACCACATAAATTTTCTTAAAATATCGTTCTCGAACGTGGCCTTCTAGGCCCTCCGCTTAGTTCAAAAGCACAGGTATCCTAAGGAGAATATTCTCTTTTGATTCTGGATTTTTTTCACCGGGAATGTCCATAAAACAAAGTATTTGAAAGAGGGCACGGTAGAGATGGCGATATATTTGCATGAAATTTCTCACCTGAGATGTGCACCAACATGGCGGACGCTTAATTTGCATAAATGTATGACGTCAGCTGCAAACCGATAATTCTTTTCTCGTTTTGTCGGTAGTCGGTAGTATTTTTCGCCTTTTGTCGTTAGTCGGTTAACCCCACTCACACTCTCCTGTAATGGAGAGCCAATTAAAGAAATTGAGAGATGACGTTTTGTTTGGAAACGGAATTCTAAGATAAAAAATTTTCTTCCGCAGAGGCGATGACCAGTACTCTCCGTCATACTTATCAGCGGTTATACGACTTACCAGAGTCTAGACTCCCTGTGAAATATCCGCGGGAAGCCGGTTACAAGCCAGGGCCAGCTGAAAACCCTTACAATGCGTGGTGCGTATTTCTTTATGTCTGTTTGCTTTATTCTTTCTTTCTTGTCGATCAGCTGCTTCATCGGCGTTGAGAAAGGATTTTATGTGATAAAGCCATGACCACTGGTCTATGTTAAATCACAGTGCTTCTTAAGGGGAGGGGGGTAGTCTGGTTTTGTCAACAAGAAAGGGAGGATAGGTGGGAAGGGAAATTTGTTAAATTTGCCAACGAGCTTAACTTAGCAGACTATGTGTTGATTAATAATTCTCTAGGCATCCAATTTCTGTTTCTAACTAACGGTCTCCTCGATCATATAATCAAATCTTTAATCCAGCACGCTAGCGGCGAGTTCCATTGGTGAAAGTGCGCTTTCACAGAACGGCAATCGGTCGAGAGTAATCTTTCGTTTTCACGAGTCATTCATCAATAGCTCATAAAAGCTACTCCCGAGAATTTCAGGTCCTGGCGTTGTGACGTAACAGGCGCTCAAAGCGGTAAACTCCAAGGAAAAACTATCGCTATCAAAGATAACATCCCAGTGGCTGGACTGCCAATGACTAATGGATCCCGGATTTTAGAACATTATGTCCCGGATCATGATGCCACTGTGGTGACTCGGATATTAGATGCTGGAGGGATAATCACAGGGAAAGCCGTATGTGAGGAATGGTGTTTTACTGCCACTAGCTGCACCGCATTCACGGGTCCTGTTGTCAACCCTCACAATGAAACGAGAATGGCTCTCGGGTCTTCATCCGGCTCAGCAGCACTGGTGAGCCTATTTGTGTCATTGGATTGATTAATAATGTGCTCTAATGATCATGCTCTTTTCATTAAGGCATGTGAAAGGGTTTAAATAAAAGCCGCTTAACGGCTGTTTATGGCCGCCTGTAACATCTCTAGCCACCATTTTTGAGCCCGCGAGCAGTTAGGCTGTCGCCTTAGTTACGGCACAGCCGCCTGCTGAACCATCGGCGGCCCCCTACGATGAAAGTTATTGAAACCCCTGATGAACTGGATTAAAAAGGGCACAAATCCAGGTGAATTAATTACATAGGGCCAAGAGGGCCTAGTAATTTTCTTCAATAGCTGAACAGAACAACATCACGATATTTTGGGGTCGTTTTCTGGAAGGGAAAATATTACCTCCATAGTAAAGAAAAAAGCTGAAAATGAGCTGGATGGAATAAAAATACAGAAATGAATCAAATAGGAACATACACCATTGTAGATGGTAAAGAACGAGAAACAATAAAATTCTTTAATCTTAAGTTTAAGCCGTATTTTTAAAAATGACGACTGGTTCCTGACTAACTTAAACCACTCTCATTGTATTATACTGCATATCATCTGATGGTAACTACCAATTCATGGCAGGTGGCGGGGGGATACGCGGACATGGCCATGGGCGGTGATCAAGGGGGGTCCATTAGGATCCCCTCTGCTGCTTGTGGAATTGTGGGATTGAAGCCAACATACGGCCTAGTACCTTATACGGGAATGGTACCTATAAATCTCTTACTGGATCATACGGGACCTATGGCAAGGACCGTCTCGGATGTAGCTTTGCTCTTAGAGGTAAAGTAGCTGTTTATAATATATTATTTTAAAAAAATTCAGATCCTTCTTTGTAGCTATGCTATTTGCCATGCACCATGTAGCTACTACTCATCGATTTGCTACTAAGAGAGATCAAATTATTTTGGAGGCTTACATAAGGACATAACCAACTAGTATGGGTTTCTGTTGTTCCTGTGGCCCCATCTTCATTTAAAAAAAAAAAAGGTGCCATTTTTTAACGGCAAGAAAATAACCTGTACCCAAATTTCTTTAGGAAGCCTTAGCAACCTGCCTTTACCTGGAAATTCTCTCTAAAGCACTGCTTCGTAAAATCTTGGTCTTCTTTCCTTCTATTCCTCATCAGGCGTTGGATCTTTGACCAACCTTTAGAAACTCTCTCTATTCAGCACCCTTATTCCAGCCTCTGTGACTGCCGTTGTGGAAATGTCCGCTATGCGCCCTTTCTTTCATAGCTTTGTTGGTCTTCCTCTCTCTTTCCCATTTATCTTTACGGTTGGGACGATTTTCTTAATGTACCACTTTCGTTGAAATGTATAGAATATTTTTTTTCTGCTGAAGTTCCTCCCCCAAAAAATTATGTGGCCATTGTTCCGTTCTTCGTCTGTCCAATTTGGGTTCGTTGGAGGTAAAAAACGCACGTGTCCTTTTTCCAAATTATAAAAGTGAACGAAGTTCTGTTAAGTTAAAATATAATGCACTTAAGTTTCATTTTAAAATTATACGAAGGTGATAGCAGGATTGGATGGAGACCTGGATCCAAGACAACCACGTGACCTTGGTAAACCAAATTCCTACATCAATGAGGTAAACGAAGAACACTTGCGTGCATCGTGTCTTAGAAAAGATCAGAACTGACTTTACATTATCTTTGTAACAAATTTTTGTTCATAACAGTTTGCGCAAAATTGACCCAGATGACAGCGGTGTTAAGGAGCATAGCATCAACAAAATAATAACTAGTTATAGTTAACAGCTATTCACCGAAGGAAGGTGGTGAGTTTACCAAGCCGCTTCGCGCCCTTGTTAATATCCACCGCTGACCACCAACACTAAGGCGAATACTTGTTTGAGTATATACTAAAACAGTGAGATACTTTCGCACAAAAAGATGATTTTCACCAATTCATTCCTGAAACGATTACAATATTTTCGGGCGAAAATCCCACGCGAGTTGCTTGGAATATGAATATTAAAAGATAATCTGAGTCTGAGGGGCCAATCAGAGCTTGCCTTCAACGCTGTTCACCGTTTTTGTGTATACCAACTTCCTGGTAACCGAGAGTGAGGTCGTTACGGGGAAACCTCAAACTGAAGCCTTGCCGTGTTGCCTTACTGTAAATTAGATGTGAAATTGAGGTTACCTGGGGCTTTCCGGCACAATCTCAAATTAAAGGTAATTTTAAATTGTACCTTCGCTGTTCTTCAAAATTTTTTAATGCTTATCATTAAATTTACTCTTTAAGACTCCCTAAGAGTCGCCACGACACTTTTGTGAACTTTTGTGATCATCCTAATTTTTATAATCCGTAATCTGCACGTGAGCATTACCGCTGCTTTGATCTCGCGTTATATATATTATAATAATTGTTTACTTAGACAAAGTAAAACGATATCCGAGAGAAGTCGAGGATGTTTTTTTTATTATTATTTACATCTGTCGTCTATATCTTTATCCTCTGAATAATAGCTCAATGGAGATATTTCCACCTTACGGATCGGCGTTCTTCAAGAAGGTTTTGAGATGCCTGGAGCTGACACGGAAATTGTGTCATTTGTGAGGGAGGCCGCTGGCCGGTTTTCAACTTTGGGGGCTACTGTTGAAAACGTTTCAGTGCCAATGCATTTTGATGGTAATGTATTAAAAGTTCAGGTTGACATATTTTCCCAGTGAAAATGACTTAAAAAAATACTGTGTCAATACCAACCAATTAGGTGTCTCCTAAGTATCATTCACTTAAACATTTGCCATATTTTCGGTGTCATGTGAATGAGTTTTATGCTCATCTTTTTTCTCTCTTTCTCAACAGGAATTCTTATATGCGACGCAATTTGCTCAGAAGGCGGTTACAGACTACTCAGTGGTAAGTATATCGATATACCGTTTCACTCGTCCATAAACGTAACAAGCTGATGATCATTACTAATTTTATAGATGTTCGATTGTTACTAGACAGCAGCTTTTTTGTTACCAAGAATTCCATTTGGTAAAGTTATGCATTCTTACTTTTTACGTTTTTGGGCTTAAATTGTTTAATACCCTAAATAGAGAATATTGCTTAGGGTCAAGTCGTCACAAGCGTAGAACCTGAAAAGAAATATGAAGGCCCACCTGCTCTTCCAACTGAGTTAAAGAAAATCAAACTCTTTAGTAATGAAACGAAGCCATACGCAACAATTTACGTGTGCGATGCATCTTACATAATAATGCAAATAGCAGTGGGTATGTTGCGAGCGTCCTGTCCGGGGATAGAAGGAGGTGATACATAGTTAGTTTTTAGCTCGGACAAATGCTTCTAAAACATTAATCAAATGTTTTGCCAAATGTTCATATTTTCCATTCAGTTGGAAGCAGTCAAGACTCCAAGGGACTATTCAGAATTTTCCAAATGTTTTTTCGTATGTTTTAGGATATAATTCCGACGCAAGAGGATTTGTTGACACGAGTCTTCAGAAGGCCATTGGCCGTGGTTTACAATCTCATGCCAATGATCTGAGTGCTGCCGGAAAGTTAACAGTTATGCTTGGTGCTTATGTGCATGAAAAATTCCGAGGAGTATTTCACGGCAAGGCTATAAATTTATCACGAAAGTTGTGCGAGGAATATGATAAAGCTTTGGAATCTTACGATGTTCTGGTTTTACCAACGATAGTTACAAAGCCTCCCAAAGTTCAAGACAGAAGCCAACTTAATTTTGGTAAGTCCTGTGGGAAAAGCAATTCTTAACCGTTGGTGTTAAAACATTTTACCAAACTTGGCGGAACAAGGAATAAAGTGGAGGCGGTGGTGCACCTGTAGCCTGACATTTTCAAAATGGATTTTTGAGCGCGGTCTGTGTTCATGAAGGGTGATTTTTCTTGCGCATGTTTAATCCACAGGTGGGTTTTTTAGGCTGGGCATCGTGTAAGTATACCAGTTGCATTAAGGTTACACGAAATTGAGGTTTAGTCGATATTTTTTGGCCAAATATATTTTTTAGCGCTATATATTTGTTTATTCTGAAACCTACATCTAACAAAACAAATATTAGCGGGCAGACATTACTGAGAGGTAAAAAGCGAAAACCAGCTATTTTCCCTTCCCATATATACCATAAAACGAGACTTTTTAGCGGACACGGACATCACAATTCAGTGCCCCATTGGGACCCAAAGCTGAATTACGCAAACATTTGAACAAGTTTTATCCAAGATTATTCTGTAAAAAAACCTTAACATCCATAAGATGTTCAGTTCACGTTTTATGAAATGAGCTGAATTGCGCTCGCAGTTTAATTGGTTTTTACATATGATATATTTGAGCACAGTCACAATGATGAAATGACGTCACCACTAACAGCATTTTACTTTTTTCTCATATAAAACAAATCGATTTTATCTCGCAGTGGGTCTGTAGAATAGAAGATCACATAGGACGTTAAAATAAATTAAGAACATCAGCATTATCAGTGACACACTCAGTTACACCATGTGCACTTCTTTTTTTTTTGAGTGAACAGACACACGGCAACAATCTATTAGGTTCATTTTGTCGTAGAAAGTAAAGTAAACTGTTTGACTTATGCCTCAAGTTATGAATACATAAAACCCACGAGTCTTTTATTTTTCCAATTCATGCCATACTTTTCATCAATTGGATATCGGACGTTGCCCTCAAACCCTTTTTGTAAACGTCAGTAGTCATGACGGTTACTCGCCGACGGTTGCACTACGCGTCCGATTTTATCATTCACATACATGATTACCTACGCATTCTTTTCACACTTAATTCTTTTAGGAACGGCGTTTGACTTCTGTCAGAATACTGGTCCTTTCAATGTCACAGGACACCCAGCCCTGTCAATCAACGCCGGCTTCAGTGATGGTTTACCAGTTGGTATGATGATTGTGGGAAGAAAGTTTGACGAAGCCACTGTTCTGAATGTTGCTTATGCTTACGAGAAGATACGAGACTCTAAATCAATTTAATAACTTAAATTTTTTTGACGAGAAGATAAGTAACATATACTGCTTTAATTAGTAGCGAGAGACAGAAATTATGGTTAGCTAAACGAAAATAAATTTTCTTAACTCATCCATAGTACTTGTCTTTAAAGTTCCCTCGGGACAATCATTAAAAACGGATCAAAACTGAAAAAAGTGGTTACTTTGGGAGAAAGTTTAGCTAAATGAGAATTCTTTGTCTAAAATAGTAGTCAGTTACGCTTGAGAGAAGTAGATTCCAACGGTTCAGTGCTTAGCAGAGGTAAATTTTTATTTTAGAGGGGAAGAAGGCGAGACGTATTTTAACTAAAAATCTAAAATATATCTTCAATCATTATTCATCACTTGGATGGTTTATTTGGACCCAACATAATGACCAGCTCCCAGTTGGCTTGTTAGCTCTGTTGGTAGAGCGCTGCACAAGTACCGCAGAGAATATGGATTCAAAATCCCGGACGGGCCTGAATTTTTTTCAAGTCTGATTTCAACTACTAGTTCAGTAGTGTTCATAGCTGCGAAGATCTCCTATATTCATCTGAAAAGGCTAGTTGAACAGTCATTTGGTTGTTCGATTCGTACCTACGGACGTAGTCGATTCGTACACAGCTAGGATAATCCATACCCAGTCAGTTTAGCCGTTTCGTATCCATACTAATAAAATACGTTTTCCATATTAAGTATGTTTCAAGTATGATCAGTTTCTAAGGTCAATTAACATTATAATCTGCGTTCAATGTAAAGTTTATGTGGCGTCCATTTTTGTTCGCGACTACTGAATGTAAGGCCTGGAACCGAAATTGTGGGGTCTGGTCTCGTTAGAGTTGGGAAGGTCATAAGTATAAACCAACAGACCTTTACTGATATCTGTTCAAATGCTCAGACGTAAGCTATTTCGTGAGTTATCCTGGGTTTTGATCGTCACTACGGTCCACGGACATGAAAAGACGGGATGCCATTGGTTTCCTCCACGGAAAAGTATGAAAGTCGCTGCTTTGAAAATATGAAACTTTGACGATGTATGGGGTGCTACACAGCCATCTTTTTCGGAGGCATAACCATTGCTAACGGTACTAACTTACTGTAAGTAACTGAGTTAGTTTTAATAGTGACAGAAATGATAGCAGCCCGCTTTACATAAGGTCAGCGTGAACTTTGCAGACTCAAGAAGTCAGCATGAAAATGATGTTGGGGCCTCGTTGACAATCAGAACAAAGGCGATGCATAATTAAAAAAAAAAAATCTCAGGGAATTATAAAGGTCCCTAACCTTGATTGAAGGCGTTTTCTTAGTCGTCAAATGTCTGGGTAACAATTAGTTAATGATATAATTGTAAAAAAGCATTAAATCTACGTATCGAATGAAATCTATGCATCAATACTATATCTCATTTCTCAAATTTTGTTATCTCAGTAAATGAAGAGAATTAATATCAGTTTTAACAAAGAAGATTTATTAGCAAGCGATAACGAAAGAAAGTCGAGAACGCACTCTGGACTTCAGAGCTTAGATTCCTTTCAATAAATTTTTCTATTCTCTTTTTGCGTCTAAAGTGACTTTTTTTCCCAGTAAAAGAGGTTAAAATGCATTCAAAGTTGACAATCAGTAAAGATTACGCATCCATATTGTTATTGTGCAGAGTAAAATATATTGCCGTATTAAAATCATCAAGCACGTTCATATTAACGAATATTTACATCACTCACGCACTCCACCATTGGTATTCATCGCCTTCGATTTTTATCGGATTATTGAATTTCGTGCGCGAGATTCTCATAATTTCTCGACTAAAGGTTTCCACAACTAGATAATTTCTTCTCGATTTTAATCCGCTGTATAGTGACCGCAATCTCAAATTGATATTCGTTCTGTATTTTTAATGACATTAAAAATTTGCAACAGCACTCAGCTACTCAATTTCCTCTTTACACAGACCAATGATTTACGGTTGGTTATTTTGTGATAGTTCATTATTGACCTAATGGGTGATTAGGAATAAAGTCTATTGTGGACAGAACCCTTGGACCAATTCATTTTCCCTTTGTCTACCTTTGTTTCATTTCGTGTTTGTGTTTCCCGACAGCGCCACAACTGATGCCAAACAATAACCTTTGGCGGCTTAATTTCTACTTTTTGCTTCATTAGAATTAGCGATATCTACCGCTAAAACTTTAGTTCTGTTGCAAGTAACTCAAGCGAGGTTTTGTTAATTGGAAGCATGAAAGCAAGAAATGCCTCATCAATGAAAATTAAATTCTTCAATGTCAAAGTACGCACTGGGAAACAGCGGAACTATTACTTCGTTCTCGAAGATTCAGAATAAATAATACCTCTACCATTGATTGATTTATAATTTTTTAAAATTTTTACGAAGATGGTTTGCGTGCGAAAGACAAATTACAACTCCAACAGGCAATGTTTGAGACGAAAAAAAAACTAAATGTGTACAAAATTAAATTTAGAACAAGGAAAATGTCATTTTGAGGAGACTTATTTAAGAATGAGTGAAAGCTGTCAACGAAACTCGGTAATGTTTTTCAGATTTTTCGATAAAGACTTCACTTTTACGGCTCGTCATTATTAGCGAGAATTTCATTTTGCAAAACTACTGAAACTTTATGAAAACAGAATCAATTTTACGTAGTGACTGTGTATAATTTCCGCGGAGTTGCAATTTCTCGCGAACGACTTATTGGTGTTGTCTAATTTAAGTTCGTTCGTCTTTCTTCTAAATATTATGGCTTCGGGGCTATTTAGAATAAATTTGTTTATTATTGTAATACGTTTTTGAACGAATATTGCTGGGCGCTTTAAACTGTCAACGCAGCAGTCCCTTATAATTTAGTGTTGACAGCTCTCACTTGAGGTAAAAACCATCTTTCCTCGCATGCGGTCCTTGAGGTATTGAAAGCCCTTGAAACCATTCTTTTGCTTTTTCATTCCCGTCGTCGAATAATTATCCGATTTAAAAGAGCGGTATGAATTTCGATTTCTCCGCCTTCAGAAGAGACAGAAGGAGGACAATTCGCCTGAAGCGAATTAAAATGCAAAGTGACTCATTTCTCGTGGCAGCTGCAACCAATGTCTGTCGGTTTACATAGCAAACAAGAAATTTGACCATTTCCTTTATCGCTACAGGCAATCTTTATGAGATCTATTTAAGATATATTGGGAAATTATTTTAAGAAACTCACCACCGCAAAGTTGTTTTAGAGAGCGAAAAGAAAGAGCGTAAAATTTCAGACTCTTTAGTACTTCATCTCTAAGCACGTGATTTTTTTGTGCTCGTCAACTGAGCGTAGCGAAGCACGAAGTAATCTGCATTCGAGCAGTGTCATCATTGACAGCTGAGCGACACTAAAATCTCCCGCAGAATTCATTGATATTGGACTATACGAAGAATCCACGGGTAGCACCAAGATGACCCAACCAAAATAGACTATTGGAAAATTTGTTTGGCGTTCAACACGTAAGACCGCGTCAAGGAAATTCAATCAGTATTGGACCTTCACGTCAAGTGCTAAAGCTTTGTCTACGACTTTTTGTGATTCATATACCTCGTCAAGGTTTGATATTTTTCAATGCAGCGACTTCCATACTTGGTTTGTCCACCCGCTGTAAAAGGCCTGTGGTTTCCCAGTATGTTCTGGCTCTATATGGAAAGGGAAAGTCAGTTGGAATGCTGTTTTGTTCAGGGAGTCTGTATTAGCATAGCGAGTCCGTGACCAATTCAAAACAGAAAATCGTCGATGAAAAGTGTAAGCAAATGTATTTCGCAGTTCTCCTGTTTGCTAACTCTCTTCAATATTCATGGCTTTATCGAGGAGAAATCTAATATCGAGATTTTTGATGGCAAGAACGAGGACGAAATGTTTATTTTTACTGCTAACTTCTATCATTTTATACGTTGTCGGCAGTTTTATCTGCTTGCATATCCACGATTATCATAATAAACTCAAGATCAGTTCTGGCAAGGATGATTCCCTCGTAACAACCGATCTTCTTCGACTAACACAAACAGGCTCTGTCACGCGTGTGAAGCAAGTTTTTGAGGTTCACGGCGACGAATGGAAAAAAAATGAGTTTGTAACAGCTGATGAGTCGCAAAATTCACCGGACATCGAAACAAAACACATTGAATTAACAAACATGGAAGGCAACCTGTCACCGCGGCTGCCAGGTTCACGACGAAAATTTTTGTTTGTTTTCCGTTATTATGAGCAGTTAGGCAGAGCGACGAATAACCTTTTGGATTTAGCCTCATTTGCGAAGAGCAAAAATCGTGTTTTGGTCGTTCCATACGTAAATAATTCTCGCATGTCCGGTTTATCATCGGGAGTAAGTCATAATTTTCACAAGCCTGAGAATCCTCCGCACATTACATACTCTTTGCTAAGCGAGTATTTCAATTTGGACGACTTAAACTCCAAATTAGAGTCTCGAGGATACAGCACTATGAGAAGCTTTCGTGACCTCGAATCCCACTGCGATAAGAGATTCAATATCGTGGTACACTTTCTATTCCACGATGAAAATTACCAAAGAGTAACCGCTCTATGGTACAGGATAACTGAAGAGAAGGTTGCAACCACTTATAAAGAGGCTAGAGAACGTAATGGCTGGGTGGATTGTCCTTTTATAAAGCACTCACGCCTTAGCAAACAGATACAGTTCAAAGTAAGACGTTATATTTGCGTTGATCCGGAAGTCATA
This sequence comes from Pocillopora damicornis, assembly GCF_964200805.1. Lineage (NCBI taxonomy): Eukaryota > Metazoa > Cnidaria > Anthozoa > Scleractinia > Pocilloporidae > Pocillopora > Pocillopora damicornis. The sequence continues at coordinate 12,970,217 of NC_142678.1, forward strand.
AGGACCGCTAGTGATTTAGAGGATAATGTTCTTCAAGGAGCTAAATGCGTTGGCATTGTTCAGTGGAGGGGGAATGGTCCAGAAAGAGTTCACTTCCCTTTGGACCCATCCATAACGCAGCCTCTTCGTCCGGTCGACCTAGAATTTAACTCCGACCTCGTCGAGCTGGCGAAAAAATTCGTGAGAGAGAATTTGAATGAAGGATTCATAGGCGTGCATGTTCGTTCCGAGAGACATATAGCTCGCAAAGGCGCGAACGTTACAAAACGGTGCATGGAAAAACTTGCAAACCGCGTGCAGACCTTGCGGGACGCTTTAAGCATTAACAAGGTCTACTTAGCATCAGATTTAACAGATTATGGCTCAGACACGTTGATGAATTTCGCAGGCACGAAGTATCGCAGATCTCTATCGGCGTACCTGCGCGAAGTTTTAAGCAAGCCCGTAATGTTTAACCCGAATGGAGTTCTGTACGACAGTGGCGCCACTGCAATTGTGGAAATGAATATCCTTGCCATGGCTACGAGGCTTTTCACTTTGGGAGGCGGAAATTTTCAAGAATGGATGGTAGGTTTATTTCTAAGGAAGCATGATCACCAACAGACAAGAATACATCGAATGTGTGAACTTAAAGGATAGTTCAAAACGAGAAATATTTTCCGCACACAGCGGGGAAAATTGTTACCTCGTCTCTCCTGGAGTTCATTGCAACGTAACAATTTAAAATTACGGATTATCAGTAATTGGATTTTAAAATATTTTCGGAAAGCCTAACGAGAGAATTGAATATTTATTTGTCTAAAATGTAACAACATTTCGACCTTAACCTTCCTTTTAAACAGGGAAAAATATTAACAAGAAAACATCGGCAAAAGAAAGCGAGTTGGGATGAAGAAAATGAGTTTAAATTATTTTCGAAAGAAATTACTAAATTATGTTATGTAAATAGCTCACATTCGTTCGTGACGTCTTTCTAAGCTTTTCTTTTAGTTGGTTCTTTATATTTATAATTTGATACACGCAAAATGTTATGTCATAGGACACTTTTTTCCTGATCGAATGACTCGGCAAAAGCTTGATAAATGTTGCTTCTGCGGTTTCATAGAAGCGGAAATCAAAGGTGTAGAATATTAGTTTTTTTTTCTTCTGTAATCTAGACCCACATCCATGCTATAGTTACAACAAATATCAACAGCGTTTCATCTCATTTTTTTCCTTTCGAAACCTTGGCGTAATGTCATAAATTATGGGATGCGAGTTATGATAGCGAGTCAAAACCTCTCAGTAGTGAATGATAACCGTCAAGAAAACCATACTTAATGGCAGAGGAAAATAATAATGCTTGCTTCAGCCCTAACTCTGGTGAAAATTTGGTATCTAACATCAATTAGCCTATGTAGATACTAAAAATTCTTCCATGTCCTCCATGTTCAAATCAAGCGAACTTTTGTTACTGATTTAACACAGAAATTCCATGGTCGTTCATTAGAGTATAATTGCTGAAGCTTCTTATGACTATCAAAATTCTTTACATAACAGCCTTTAAAAGACTCTTGTTGAGAACGGTCTGCTGCTTCCTTAATGAATAAAGAAACGTTCTCTTAAGTACAAGGAATGAAGTCTGGTATTTTTAAAAATTCCTTTCATACCAGTCCTTTATCCAAGAGGGTGATCGACGGCTTCCTCGAGGACATGAGTTGGGTCAAAATTTGTAAGCAATCGATCATTTGGGAAATAACTTGGTAAACTGATTGTTTTCGTTCGTTCCTCGATTACTAGTTAGATTCCGAGCAGTGCATATCATTTATCAGCGAAAGTTATCGCACCTGTCTTCATTTTTAATAACTTTTTTGGCCAACTTCAATTGTAAACATCTAACCTCGTTCTCTGGCTGTCTCTCCATTCCGGCCAGGAAGAACCTGGAAACTAGGTAGATGGGAAGGATATAGAGGCTAAGAGACAGCCTGAAGACTCAAGTTAAAGCGCATTTTATTTTTCCGCGCTATAACTCAGACAACAGTAAGTTTATTGTACCTATGTTCATTATGCCAAGCACGTCTTTCATTCTCTCACAGACCACCGCCTTATTATGCATAAAATACATTAGCATAATGATATTAGAGCTCGAACTAGAATTAATTAAGCCAAAAATACTGCTCAGACCACCTTTATATCGCGCTTAATTTTTATTCGTAATTTATCGTTTAATCTGTTTTTTTTTTTTACGATAATCATCACAAATTTAGAACATAAAATATGTAGGAAAAATTATATCGTTCGAGTTCTGTATATTAGCGTAGAATTTACACGGACAAATGTTTGGGCTTGTCCAAGACAACCAACCTTGAATCAAACCATGCATTTGCTGAATTCCCATTTCTTTCCTTTTTGACGAAGTAAAGACATCGCCGCAAGAAAAAGGTTCCGATAAATAGGAGGAGACCTAAGGATTTTGTGAAGTCTTAAGCACGAAGTCTTAGGCTTAAATCTCACCCGAATGAAATCTGATATGGCAGTACTGCGTTACTTTTAATTATTCTAATATTGGTTTAAGTTATTCGCTGATATCAGCGTGGAATTGAAAGAGAGATAAAAACTGAAAGAACTTCTTTTAGGCTAATTAGCCGCTGCTGTTTATTACTAATTTTGTGTGGAGAGGAAGCATCCATTTTATTTATGTTAATTTCTGTTTTGGTTTCGATTGTTTGATTTTTTCTTAACTGCCTGAAAAGATTCTTCGTTCGACAAAAGCGGTGAAACGCTTTTACAGTCGCTTTTACGCTTTTACACACTCCTCCCTTCCCCAAACACTGTCTTATATTAACAAGCACAATATTTGAATGGGAGAAAGTTCAACAAGAAAATGTCGCTTATAATGAAGTTTGTTCAATGATTGATTGCACCGAAATATCATAAAAATAACAAAGGGCTAATGCGTGAGCTTCAGAAACATTTTCCATCATCAACTCGGATGACAGAACCAAATAATCTCATACTACCCCCCACCGATGCAGCACCACAGTTTCTCACTTAATTCATGAAAAATAAGTTAGCCAGCCCGTGTCTAACCATAGCCAATATTGATAAATCTTCATGTGTATTTCTCCGCGAGACTTGGAGCTATTCCGTATATGTTTGAAGCATGTTCGGCTCTAGCGTGACTAGTTCCTCGCATAAACCACCACACATTCATTACACTTTTATCCCTTTTCCTCTATTTTAGCAAACACCCAGGATAACAGGATAGATCCCAACACTTAAGGCATTTAAAAGAGAAAAAAACTTCATTTGTAAGACGTGTAGCTTCGAAACAGTGTTTTATTTCAAACTTGAAAATCTTTGTACTATGTAAGCACTTAAAGTTTCAGCCTGATACTGCAAGCAAAAGGAAAGGATTCATCCTTTCTGTTGATTCAATTCATCAAATTAAGGCTCAGTTTTGTCTGTAATCTCCAGAACGGTAAAACTTTCAAACACGCGACAACGGAAATATCTCCGCGCCTTATGAAAGTCATCCGCGCTTCATACCTAGGGAACCTCGTGCTTTGACTTCAGGCCCAGTATCTCCTCGTCCAGGAGTGAACGGTGTGGTACTCAGTCTCTTGTATCTCTTAGCGAATGAACCTCCACAACCCAATTTGAAAACACGACGCAAAAGGGACGTCGATCTTTACGAAATTTAGCAATTCTTTTCTACATCTCCAAAGCTGTCATCCCCCAGGTTACCTTCTAAACGGTGGCAGTTTAAAATGTCCACTCATCAATTGTGATGGCTCCTAAATCTTCACTTGCACCCGCAGTGGCATTTTCTTGGTCTGCAAGGAAAATCAAAGTCGAATTACGCTTTTCGACATCAATGGCTACTTCATCAATGACCGCCTAACTCCGCCTATTTCCTTGGTTATTCTAAGCACCAAGTAATGCATGATCTTTCATATGTTATCCCATTAAACCCTGAGGGTAACTAGCATCTAATTTCCTCCTACAATATCATCTCTAAATCAAAAATGAACTGATCACTAACTAAAGAGGCTCTTGATTGGTAGATGAATTCTCCTCGTCAGTACCTGAGGAAGCGTATCGAAAAGAGTATGGAGAGTATGGATATTGATGTTAGAGTGTGAATGGTTAGTTAAAGGAACTATTTCAGTGCAAGAATGAGCACAGATGATCCGTCTTACCAATGCGTTTATCTCTCTCACAGTTTGCGAGCGATGGAACGGAAGACAGGAGATCAGGCAAAAGTTCCTTCGCTTTCCGCTTCACCTGCAAACAAAGAAAATTGAAATGCCTAAGAAACCTTTCTTTATTTTAGCATTAGTCTGGTTAATTTACAGAGACCTTTTCTCCTCTATAGGCAGAACGTGCCACGCGCACGATTTAAGTCTCGGTTGATCAGGTGTCCATCTCCATCCAAGACATGGCTTTAGAACAAGGCGAATTTAGTATCTACGATCTACGTGCCAAGAAACGACTTTGAACCCAGCCCAATAGCATTGTCTTTAAGCCTTAGCTCGCGACAACGCGAGATGATCTTCCTTCAAAGGTCACCAACAAAAAATGTTGCAATAATTCTGAGCTGTTGCAGTTCTTCATAACCATTCACTATGAATTTGTTTACCTGCTTGAAGAACACATGGGATGCCAAGCTGGGAGCCGTTGGTCTGTCAATAAGAGGAAAGTTGTAGTTGTTTCTGCGTGCAAAATCAACTTGTAGTATCGGTAATCCGAGAATTTCTTCGTAGAAACAGTTTTCAATCGAATAAGGAAAATGATTCGAGATGAAATTGTTTTGCATCAATCACGCGCTGTGATTAATGTGTTTTCGGTCATTTTTCACTAACAGAACCGCGGTCTTTTTTACTAACAGAAGTCACGCTCTGTGATTGGTCGACAAACAACGAACCGCGCTTTCAACCAAGTAGTACAGCTGCAACCAATAATGACTAGGGCACTCACATTTTCCCGCGCTTTAGGCCGGTTAAGTGCACATACTTACATCGATACAACTAAGGGCTCTAATTATTTCCTCGACTTTGTTTTATGATTGGCCATGTTTCGTGCCCATATATCTCAAAAAATATTTAAAAAGCCGGCGAAATATTCGTCAAAATATCTCAGTTTGATATCAGAGGAAAACAAAATTAATACCAGTTTCGCTAAGGAAATAGGAATCGAATATGAAAGCGATCTTTGCAGTAATGAGATAGGAATCGATTGCTCTTCCTTTTTTTTATCTTTCTTGCGTCCTACCAATGGAAGCAAGGTTTCCTTTTCTTTCAAACCAGAGGTATCAAAAACTTAAAAGGTGCCATTTTACCTTAACGAAGGATCTCTTTGCAAACAAGAGTCAACAACCTGGGAAAAGAAGGCAGAGCGACAAACTTGACTCAAAAAATTGTAAAGGGCGTACGTTTCTAAAGAAGCTGTGGTGCTGCGTCAATGGGGGAGTATAAAAGGGTTATTTAGGATTATCAACTACGTTGATAACGTAAATTGGCCACCGTGAAGAGTCCTTCGTCAGACGTAGCATGCTTCATGAACGCACATTCATGCTTTAGTTCAAAACATACGCCTGCACTGTAGGCTTTGTTCAGGTCACGATCATGGAATGAATTTCAATCATTTTTCACTGACAGAACCACGCCTTGAAATTCAAATTCACAACCCATAAGCTTTTGAATTTAAAATTCATAGTGTCAAAAGCCCGTTGACAGGGAGGAGTAACTTTCTTTTTTTTTCATAGGAAGAGTCGTCATAAAAAGTTTACTGCACTGCAATCTGTTTGTGTGTCTACCTCCCTAATGTTATGTTGTGTGTGCCGATGCAAGATAGAAATATCACACATTTCAACATACATACAGAACGTGCTGGGAGCTTTCCATTTATCACGTCTGACTATGTATCAGTGTAAATAGAAATTAACATTCCATTTCTTTAGATTAAAGGCATGGGAGATGAGCTCTCTTGGGATTGAAAATCATTTTGCACCTTCGTATGTACTCCTTAGCGTCTAAAAGCACCGGTGCCATTCGTAGGCAGCACGCGCAAGAGTATGTAACGGACTGATCCCGCTCTGTCAATGCTCAGAGCCGACCTGTCCAATAGGCCATTTGACAGTTGTGCACCTAGTTGCCAAGCCTTTGATTTGGAGTGAGGCTGAAGGTGACCTTGTTGTGATAGAGACCAGTATCTAGTTAGCATGATAACAAAGTAATTTTCATTTGAAAAGCAGCAAGGTTTGTATCATAGCAAGGTCACCCTTAGCCTCACACCTGTTCAAAGGCTTGGCAATCAAGCACACAACTGTAAAATTGACTATTCATGGACTAAAACGTCCAGCTTGCAAGTTCTAACTGATGGCAGCGGTCTACTTTCACCCACCTGCTGAAAAGCAAGGGAGAACAGGCCCTGGAATGTGACTTGATTTGACTCTTTTCCTTCACCGGCGGAAGGGAGGTCGCTGCCGAAACCCGAGTCGGTAGCTGAAGTCAACTGTACCGAGGTGTCCACGTCATTCATTACCAGTGAGTCACAGAGCTTTGGAGTGCTACCTTTCAGTTTCTCCAACAATACCTGCGATAAAACACGGTCAAGCTTTGTTAAACTATTCATCTTCAAACAGGGGTTTGCAATAAAAGTCGGAAAACAGCAAAATTGCCATATATATCAAGCGAAATCGCCGCCTTTTTTCTCTGACACAAGTAATATTAGATTACAAATCGAACTTCCATAATGGCCGCTTACTTTATACTTTTCCCGCTTACTTTAAAACTTACTGAAAACCATGAATGAAGGGACTAAAACTGCGTGAAAATGCCCTCAGAAGTTTTGGACCTAACATGTCGAGTGCATTTGAGACCCGTTATAGCTGCCGTTGAGAGTTGATGCGTGAGCACTAACTTTTGAAGCAATTTCTGATAGTTTCTTCCAGTGGCCAGGGCGTGAAATGTATTTGTGCATTGTCGGAGTTACTCCAACCAACGAACGCTGGACCTCAAAAATATCTTACAACGAAAAACACTAATAGCACCCAAATTATAGATGAGAGAAGATGACCTAAAGAAAACAATACTGTTGTGTCATTCTAGGTTGATCAGTCTTATGTTTGACAACTTTTTCTTTCATATTTGTTGTAATTTTGGCATTCCAACTCCTTGCAAAATATCATTACAATCACTGACTTTTCTTTATGATTAGTAGTGCAACTAGGTTAGTTTACCCTTTCCTCGGGGTATTGTGTTGCTGTACTAGATGAGGAATACGTTCCCACATATTTTTGGCCAGACTGATACTTGAGTGGTTTTTGCGTCTGGCATAGCACAGGTATTTTTTCTAGAACCCTTTGTTTCAGGGTACACATGTTAAGATCGTATAAGGATGCGTATACAAGAATACTGACTGACCCGTCACAGGAGGAGAACATTAGAGGAATGACTGACTCAACCTTTATATAAACTTTTCACTTTGATTGTCTCGTGTGAGTGTAATCAGAATGTATATCAGTTGTACCTTGGTGGGTGGCATTCCAATGTATGGAACAGTTCCTCTGGCCAACTGTATAGCAGTTATGCCAACACTGTAAATATCAGACTTGTAATCATAACCTTGAAGATCCTGTGATGATAATGATGACACATCAAAACTTTCATTCAGTGCTAGCTCAAAGTAATGAACACTCATGAATGAAGGGGTAAGTTTCTAAAGAAACTGTGGTGCTGCGTCGGTGGGAGAGTATAGAAGGTAATTTAGTGTTAACAACTGGGTTGAAAACGTAAATTAGCCACCGTAAAGAGTAAAAAAGCTGACGTTTCGAGCGTTAGCCCTTCGTCAATCGCTCTGACGAAGGGCTAACGCTCGAAACGTCAGCTTTTTTACTCTTTACGGTGGCTAATTTACGTTTTCAACCCAGTTGTTAACACTAAATTACCTCCTAATGAACACTCAGTTAGGGTATTAAAACAGTAAGAAAATTTTAGTTTATCAAATAAAAAATTAGTAGCAAGCTTTAAATAGTAGTAAGAAGGGTTTAGTCTGTCCTTATGCAAAATGACCCACAGTGCTCAGCTTGTCAAAATTTCCCCAGTGTGGAGCAACTCATTGTGCTGTTACTTCACATGTGAGAGTTCTATCATAGGTTATCTTCAGCATTTCCTCACCTTTCCCTCACATGTTGCTACATTTCCCAGGGTGCAGACATGGAGGATCTTGTTAAAAATCAAAAGCTTTTCAAGGTTGTGACCACTTCCTTATTTCTCATGAGCCTTGTGTTTGATTCAACAGTGATACCTTACTGAGAAATTAGATGTTGGTCTAGGAGGGGAGGTCCCACCAAAGAACAAACATACTGACCCAGGCCAGAAATTGAACCTGGCCCTTTCCATTCAGGTCCTGGAAACTAATCATTCAGTCACAGGGTATTTGAAGCCTTTTCAATAAACAAAAATATAGTTCCATTTAGACTACATAGCGTACCTGTTGCAAAATTTCTGGTGCCATCCATGGTAAAACAGCAACTGCATGTGCTGGAAAATGATGAGCAATCCTAGAACTTTTGCTTTCCTGGAGGAGCATGATAGATTTCCTCAAACCTGACAAGCACACTGTTCCATCTGCACCAAGTAAAATGTGACTTCCTTTGATGGCCCTAACAGAGATAAAATGGACAGATTTGTCACACCGACCACACAGACAAATTTCATTTTAAATGGGTTTCACCCTTCTCAACAGACCAAAAGAAAAAGAAGAATATATTACAGCTTTGAGTGGCTGAGAACTCAATGAAAAAATGTGCAAGCTTCCTGAACCATGAGAGAACTCAAGGCACCAAGTGCCAATTGGTTTTTAGTTTGAATTTGATTACTTGAGCAAGTGGTAAAGAAGTTGCAACAAAGAAATTGCTGAATACTTCTGACACTCAGCTGATCTCAAAACTTTCTTCGTAAAAGAATTAAGTATACCTGTGGATGATACCCATCTTGTGAAGATACTCTAAACCTTGCAGGACCTCATAGAGAATTGCAGCAACAATAATTTCACCCATACCATCATGAAACCTTGTCTTCAAAATATCAGAACATGATCCTGGGAACAAAAGTGTGAACATGATCATTTACCTTTGCCAAGTATAGGAAATCATTTCATCAACACAGAACTTGCATAAATTTTGACCATAGAGGGCTGTTGAAGGACTGTCTATAAATTGCATGTGGCAGATGCAAAGGTTGGTGTAGGATTTAAGCAAGTGGGAGATTGATCAAGGTTGGGTTAGCTTTATGATTAGATCAAAACTACAAAAAGCAATTGGTCAAATTGATGTTTCAGATAATAATTATCATGAGAATATGAATACACGCCAATATGAATCAGGGCCCAGTCATATAGCATGCAAATAGTACTATCCAACAGATAAATCCCTATCCAGTGGACAAGTGATGCAAAATGTACTGTGCTGTCCACCAGATAGAGATTTATTCAGTTGATAAATTGTTATCCAACCTTCGAAAAACCAGGGCCTGGTTGTTTGTAATTTTGATGTCAGTGGTAACAAAAATGGCTCTGATGACTCATGGGTTAATGTTTAGGTTGATTGTAATCACAAGCACATACAAAGTAATTTACACCCTCACCTAACTGCATTAGAGGGAGGACATGCCACACCTCATGCCTGGTCACAAATGAACAGTAAAAGGGCAGAATATTTGGGTGACAGAGGGACCGCATCACTTGCACTTCATTCTGTGACAGATTTAATGTAAAAAGCACAACAACTGAAAACTTTAGCAGAGGTAACATAGAACAAATAAAAACATGTTACTAAAAGGGAGTATTTAGACTTTCTTAGGTATACATGGGATTCAGACCTCCATTGTTTTGCGAAAGTATCTGAAAGAACACCACTGGACAATAAAATGCTATTTCTACCACAAGGCTAGAAAATTAGCTACAACTGAGCACCCTATTTGAGACTGGTTGCAATATTTGTTGTTAATGTCTTTACTGAGAGAGAGAGGCTGTGAAAAAAGTCACTTCATTGGCAAAGAACTCTGCTTGCCCCATATGACCAGACAGGAGTTTTTTAGCAGCTCCAAGATAACATTACAAAACAAGAACAGCTACAAAAACAACTACAGCACCAAAAACAGTTTGTCCATTAAGTGTCCTAAAGAGCTCCTTTCTGAGAGTTTCCAGTAACTTTAAACTGGTCTGTGAAGCTTTTCTGATTTCATTCAAAATGGGGGTTTTAAATTACATAAGATTATACAATAAAACTATCAGCTAAAGAAAACAAAATGGACTGGTTGGGGTGCCAAAACCTACTTCTCTATTCTTTAAATTTTGATTTTAAAGTATGGCTTTGTGCCTCAGAGCCTCTAGTTTATCATTTCAACCCTAGCTGCATAACCTTTTGCTCTTATGGACTGATCAGGGAATTCCAGATCTACCACAGTGACTAACAAAAAAAAAGCTGCACAAACCAGAGAGACACTGGAGAGGGAGACTCTGCCTACAGTGAAGGCTGTGATGACAGTGATGAAATTCTGTATACAGACCTTTAAATCTTCCAACTGCGCAGGATTTTGAACATCAACATTAGTCTGCTTCACAACAACTAGTGATTTTGAAGGACAATGACTGGCCACATACACTTTGGAAAGTTCATCAAATCCCTTACCTAAATGCAAACATACAAACAGTAAATGATTATGAGCCATATATTAAAAAAAAAGTTATCAAGTACAAAATGCAATAAGTGCATGAAAACACCATACACCACCAGTATGCAGTGATCAAAGAAGCCTTTCCTTGGCTACTTTGAGGGAATGATAAATAGACAATAGTATGGCAGAGGAACCTTTTCAGTTGACCTAAGATATTTCTTTTTCATTGCACCATATCAAGATAGTTTTAAGGTATGCTATAAATTTGCTGAGCTGACACCTGAACTATGGAGGCTGACTTATCATCAGCCATTGTTAAAGGAAGGTAATTTTTTTTTTCAGCATAAACATGGCACAAACAAAAATTCTGAGTCCCTGTGAAGAATCTCTGGATACCCACGCTCCTGAGCTATAGAGACTATATGGCAATAATACACACAAATCTAACCCTTTAACCCCCAAGATCTGATTGTTAATTCTCCCTGCTAGCTGCTACACATTTCCTTGTAAATTATTTGCAAGAATTGGCGTTAGATCAAGATAACAACTTCTACCTGATACATTTGAGTACTCTCATTATCTGTTTGCTGGATAGTGGATGGATATTGTAGAGAGAAGTTACAAGTGAATCACTGCTGGGAGTTAAAGGGCTGATATGCATCCTGCATACTGCTAGGATTTACAACCTTGAGAGCCTCATGCAAGTGAATAGCTTGCAACAGATTGTAGGCCAGGAAAATAAAAAATAGACCAGGATCATTGTAGCCTCATTATTTTTTCCATGAAGTCTTAATCCACAATTATCTTTAAGTATCAATACACAAAGTTTTGAAAAATGTGGCCAAGCTTTGTCCATGAAGAGGAATACCATGAGTATGCATAGAATACCATTTACACTCAGTTCAAAACATGCACATTTCATAAATCACTTTACCAATGAAGTTAAGAAGCTTATATTCCAGAGGATTTGGAAGAAACACCATTCTTGATTGGCAAAGGTTCAAAACTTCCAATGACATTGTTCCCTGATCTGTAGATATTTGCTATAAGCAATGAAAAAAAAAATTTACCATGAGTATACCCTACGAGGCATTCATAGCTAAGCCTCTTTTCTTTGACAGATTTAGAAATTATTTAATCGGGAATGTCCTGGAATGACTTTTATTCATGAGCTGTCATGCATAAAAAAAGGAATGAGTGATCACAGCAATTGAGTGAGTTTGTTGATCAAAAATCATTCAAGCACTTTCCATGGTATGTTTTCATTTCATACCAACTGAGATTTTTTCTTTCTGACCAACACATTTTAAAGATTGGAAGCAAACAACTTTGAAAATATATCACTCAGAGACATTCATGATAGTCTTTCACAGTGTTAACCTCAGTATGTATAAAGTTAATTAAAATGTGACCTCCTCGAGTAAACTACAGTAAGTTTTTTAATGCATCAATCAATAACCGAAAAAAATCACAATCAGAAAATTAAATTCTAACTGACAGCAGGGCACCCATATCAATGTATGTTACAAATCCAATTAGGCACGGCAACAGACCACCTTGTTCAAAGTAGGATTAAGTTAGTCGTAGACCCCAGTTATAATTTTTGGAGATTTACTCTTAGACTACTACAAATTACAATAAATTTTTACATCATTGTCTTGTAAAGTTTTTAGCCCTTACAAACCTGATTTGGTGCTTGATTCACAATTTCTGCTGGTGAAACGGCTACATGTGCCGTGTCAACGCAAATACACTGGAAAACAACAGAAAATCGACGTGGTTAACATGCAGTGCAGGTGAATCGGCGAAGAGTATGACTAAAGAACGGTTGATGAAAACTACCGGCGATCTGATTAGAAAACACCAGACATCATTTAGTCAGACAGCGCGAGTTTCGTACATACCAGGTGTGTCATGAATCCATGAATGTGAGCAGTGAAAACACCAGTGCCGTTTTTAACTTTCTTGAAATCAAGAACGGGATTAAAACGAGCGATTACGCGCGTCCATGTTTGTTTTGACCGGAAAACGACTTGAATTTACCTTTGCGTGTCGGTTCAAAGGAAATAGGGAGTGTTGAAAAAGCAAAGAGCATGAAATATACAACGAAAAGAAAATTGATAAAATCAAGGAACTGTACAGCATAAACTGGTTTTACTGTCCACAAACTCTTTCAGATGACCTTCCAGATGGCAAAGATTTGAAACTTGCACCCCGGATACGAATACGCAAATTATTGGTCAGCAGAACGACTATTTGTAATTATATAGTTTAATTATATATAAATTTACAACGTATGTAGCGTAGTCCTCGGTAGTATAGTGGTGAGTATCCCCGCCTGTCACGCGGGAGACCGGGGTTCGATTCCCCGCCGGGGAGTATGGACTACATTTTTTTTTCTTTTTACTGTTTCTGCAAAGACTCTATGTACTCTACCAAGACAGTGACGTGTACTGTTGTGTCTGACTAATCACGCTGAAACATAAATAAATGCGACCATCAGAAGTAAAAATAGGACAGGAAAATATGAAATGGGGTGGATATAAATCCGCACAGGAAGTTCATATTCTGGAAAAATGATTCAATTTTGTATGTAAATTTTGTCGTCAACTGAAACCATTAGAAGTTTAATTTCCAAGTAAGTGGATTTCTTTTGGCATTTATTCACTTTATTTTCACCAAAGACAACTTTCCCGTAAAGAGATAGCTCGAATTGTTTCCGGAGCCTGCGTGTTTTAGGTCAGCGGAGACCAAACTCGCCAAAAGGAAAAAACTGGCGCTTTGAGGAGAATGGTTGTGAACCCAAGGCAAGGCCAAATCGCGGATAGACCGTGCAAAGGAGTGCAGAAGTGAAAGCTAATTTAGTTCCATCGACTTGAGAAGATACAAGGTGAAGTGCTAAGATGTAGTTGGGAGCGTTTGGCTTCGATTTTCGAAGAAAGCGTCTATAATTGCAAAATCAACGCCATCGACAATACCTGACTGCCGTCAAATTGCCGTAAAAACACAATATTTATTGCAGATCCTTTTCTTTGACCTAAGAGAGGCTTGCGTGCCACATAGAACACCTTTTACACCTCGCAACTGCGATAGTAACGCTCCGCAAAGTTGTCTTGGAGGAGAAGGTTGTCTTAGCTATCCGAAACCAAATGCCTTATGTTCTTTTGATACGATCATTCGTAATTTCATTTAATGTGACATAAGACGGTAATTTTTATCTTGTGAAGAAAAAAAAAAGTTATCATTTTGAGTTGTTTCCCCTAATCTTTTAATCATATATTATAATTAACAGTTTGCAAAAATATTCAGTCTGAGTGGAATAAAAAAATTAAAATGATCATAATAACCGTCACGTAGGCAACACCAGCACGGGAAATGCTTCACAAGGTGATATGATGAGTGATTTAGGATGATTTCATTCATCGACAGATTTCCTCGAACTTGGCGAAATAGTAGTTTAAATTTGATGAAGGCTGAATATTTACATGAGACTTCTAAACAAAAACTTTATCGAGGTTAAACCAGATCAAACAAATCAAAAATCAAAATAAATATTTCATTTGCTGATGTGACAAAGTTTCCTTTCGTCTTTTCCTGTTTCACTTTCGAATTGGAAACAAAAACAACAACTACAAGAACACAAAACAGTACAAAACAGATTAAACAAAAACCGAAGTAGAACAGAAAAAATAGTAACAAACACACACACAGGCAAAAAAAATAACAAAAACAAACCAACAAACAACTCCAAATCATAGACCAAAGCCACACAAGGATCGATGGTTTACTCAATAAGCGCGCCACGTAATGGAACAAGCGGGTGCTTTCGGGAAGCCTCCTCGAAAAGTACTTCTGGGATTATTATACTCAAAGTTGAAACGAAACTGCAACTGATACAGAAAAAAAATTTCAAGCCGTCCATCGATTTCCTTAAATCCTTAAAAAAATACATCAAAATTCAGTGTCCATAAGGTAGTTGCTGCATTGTTTATCATAATTTTATTTAACTGCTCTCAACGAGAAATTTATTCTCTTCTTGAAGTACAAACTCAGATTTTCCTGTATTTACTCGTCTTAAATTCTAGTTCGGTAATCTTTCTGTCCAATAACATCCAATCCAACCTCGAAGATCATTTTCTGCATGACTAGAAATCTCGTCGAAATTAGTTTCGTTGTTTAGATTAAACCAGGCTTATTCGTTTATGATTACTGTATCTCATCACAAAAGAAATACTCTAAAGAAAGGTTGCTTTGTTTATTTCGCAGTGTAAACAGGTAGGTCTTACTACTAAAATTCATTGGTGATGTATTTCAGTGTATAAAAAAGGGAACGATAGCCTCAATCCTTGAATTTACAATTCGAACAACAAAACAAACAAACTTTTTATGCCAACTACCTACCCGGAACTATCTACAGAACAGCATTACCGTTAGGAAAATGAATAAGATGCTTATGCAGGTCAGTTAAGCAAATACATCGATGACGAAATCCGTTTAAGGCTGCATGTTACACAACCGACCGAAGACTGAGCGACGTGCTCGTTACTCTTTGCAAAGAGACGCAATACTTGCACGCTTTTGAAGTCGATCGAGCGAATGGAATCCTCTCCGTACAAAGTTGCATCTACGAATCATTTGATGATCGAAACGCATTGAAAGCATGAAAGCGTACCGCTCTTTAAATTCCTGAATCACGATATGAACGTTTCACGAACTGATTTCGAAAACCAAAATTTAAGCTCAACAGATTATCACTGTGGTGTGACGTGCTGTAGTTAGCATCTACAACTCGTCGAATGGTTAAGTGAATGACGTTCCCCGCAAATGTTGGTTAGTATGTTTTTAAAGTTGATTTCCATGATATGATACTCCTTTGAAAGCCAGTTATAAGACTTAATTGTTTGAAATGGACTATGAACTCTAACAACAGTCTTACAACCTTTAAGTTCTCTGAGATATTAATAAATTAATTATGTTACGCCGCTCTAATGCGCGAAGGTCTTAGGCGCCGTCATGTGTGGCTTGTTCACGCACTTTTGGGTTTAAATTGAAGGCCAACTAGTGAAAATCAAATAGATTGATCTTAAATTCGAAGGTCTGAAGTATATCAACTTAGACACTTGCCAAGCAAGAGTAAAGAAAAAGACCCTATCAGCTACATGACGTAATACTGAGAAGTAATCCACCATCGATCTTCCTTGAATCGATTAAGTTTTAAAATAATAATCGTAAACACTTCACACGAACTTAATTCAATATTTCAAAATATGACTCACCTCAGCCTCACGCTCCACCGAAGGTTCAGATGCCACACGATCCATCGACGGAATTTAAATACCTGAATTTTGTTGCAACAGTACAAAGCAAGAGCACGCGTTCCATGCACTGAGGCCCACAGGGCATTTGTAAACTGATCTCTCCTTCCCTTGGGTGTGCTGAGTAAGACAGAAAACCAGGATAATTATGAAATTGAAAACGGTGACTTAGATCTGATCCTTTCACGATTCTGTGATCAATCAATTAAAGATAGAAAAAAAAAAACTAACAACAAAAATTGAAAGCACTATTATGAAAAAGTAAGGGCTGTGAAAAAAAAAAACAACAACAAAACAACACACAAAAAAAAAAACAAATCAAAAAGAAAATAACATCAACAACCATATCAATGTCGCATGCATTTTTTTTTTTTAGAAAGTAAAACTCGATGTGTTGAGTTCGAATGGACAGGTCATAAGCACTAAAATGGATTTCTAAATATTTATACGAGAGACAAGGGTGGATTGTCGCCCGTGTTGATTGCTCATTTAACTCAGCTCTTTTAATTCATACTGCATGTGCTGTCTCGGGAATTACGAATTTAGACAAGATTTGTCATAGGATAACAAAATTTCCTCGAGCTAGTGTGAGTCAGTTAGCCACAGGAATCCGCACTTTCTCTGACTGAAACAAGAAAGAGTGCTTCCTCTGTTTGTCGGTAGGAAAAATACGCAGAAATAAATACGCACATCTGTAACCATGCATCCACGTACGATAAGGCTCCGCATGGAAACTTTCCAAAGAAACAAATGCAATTTTAATAGGTGCAGACAGTGCCCCTGTGTGTAGCTTAATATTAGCGATTGTAAATTGTTGCTTTAAAGCTGAGCTAAAATGAAACTAATTGAAGTTCTGACCTAACCACAGCTCAATCTTTTAAGGCGCTGGAAAATCTTTACTATTGGTAAACTAACGGCCATTTACAGACTTAGCCGCTAAGCGAGAAGAAAAAAAAACAATTATTGAATGCGTGCAGAGCCCGATCACTCCGGGGTCGGAGAACTAAACTTTTCAATAAGGAAATAATTTAGCTAATTTATCAATCAATTCAATAATTAATGTCATCAGAAACTTCTAAGGAGGTGAGTCACGAAACTTTTTAGTTGCGCACTCCTACAAAGCCACCTTCCACTTGAAGAACATTATGTAACACGAGTGTCTAATTTGGCAGAACTTGACAAACAACGATAGAATGGACAACAAACGGGCGCACTTGGGAAATTCGGCTTAAATTTCTTAGGATGTACATACCGTTTCGTGGCCCCCTTTACTTACAAATAACACTTCTAAGATCGTGCTTGAGCGCCAAGAATGTGAACTGAGAGTTCCCTAAGCTCTTTCTAAGTGTGCGGGAAGGAATTTAATTTATTTCGTCTTACGTGACCTTGGCATTAGCAGTGACACAAGTCAACATCAAACGCTATTTATGGGAGGGCTTGTTGAGAGTGGCCTTCAGATTTTGTGTTTGAAAGTGACCTTGCCTTTTCGGTTAGGATAACTGTTAAATAATTCCAAGAATTTCGCTTTGTTTGAGCTGTTTCTTATTTAACGGTCTACATGACTGCACCCGTTCCTGTTCGCCAGAAACCTGAGATAACGATAGATTCATAGACGCCGACCTCGCCAACGAGACGTACCCAATCGAGAGATTCCCTCTTTTTTTTTTAAACCCGGAAATGAACATTGATCAGCCTGTCACTCGTGTTATTAGTTTCAACATGACACAGCTGTCATCCACATGTAAATCAAACTGGCTTATTTTGCCAAAAAATCAACGGGAAACGTGATGCTACGCTGTGTCTCTGTGGCGAATAATTGATAGTTTCTAATTTTAGCACAGGTTCAAAACCATCAGAAAGTCAAGGTGAACAAGACTATAACTTTTTATTAAAATCACTGCACCATCGTTAAGTGCATTCATTACTGCTCCGAGCCAATAAATTTAACTTCTCACTGGGGAAGGTAATCGTATTTAAATAAGTTGGTATGGACTTCAGTGATACGAAAAAAAAAAAGAAAAGAAAAAAAGAGGTTTCGAACGACAAGAAGTCTTTGATCACTGAGTTTGAGAGGGTTCCTCTACCCTCCCCCACGACCAGAAAAACACTTCATGAGGACTGGACGGATTTTCAACTCTCGTTTAACCGTTTCCACAATTACCACTTTTGTGGTAGAAAATAAAATAAAACTGCACCAAAGTGCACATTTTATCTTATATAATAGCAGCAATCATCGATTATGAACCTACTCTTAAGACTAACATCACGAAAGTAAACTCTTTAGACTTACAAAGCTTCACTTAAACAGGCGTCTTCCAACACAAAAAGTAATTTCATCCAAATCTACGCGATCGCATAACGAGTCAAGATAAGAAAATAGGGTTAAATCCATCTCACCTTCAATGGAAAAAAAATCGAAAAAACAACATTTTCACGGAAAGAAACAACTTAGTAGCAGCGAAGTTGTCCAAAATAATTAGTGAAACCAGTAGTTTAAAATATCATCAAAGCTACTAAGACCGAAGGAAAGAAAAATGCAAAGTCGAACCCTCTCATTCATAGAATCTCACCAAAATATATTAAAGTTCAAATTTATGAAATGCGGCTTGCACTGGTCTACCTAATGTGTCCGTGCTTACAACCAAATCAAGTCGGTCACGTCGTAACAAACGCCAGCGGTTTCCATCAATTAGCATGCGCCCTGGTAAAGCAGAAGGGTGACCTAACGATTTACACCAATGTTTTTTATCTGGGGCTTGCAATTCATTTGTTCAACTTGTAATAATATTAAAAAAAAAGGAACAGAGATGGGTCATCACGTCTCGTCTTCGGCGTCTAACTGTTCTTGTGTGTCCTGTTCGGATGGCTCTTCATCATCCAAGAGAGCAGCAAATTTGCTCTTTGTGTGGAAGACCTGTTGGTAAGAAATGTGATACTTGTTAAGATAACTTTTAACTTTCTTGTAAGCGATCCTTGAGAAAACTTGGTTCCTGTAACAAAAGGAAATTTTAAAACTCGTTTGGAAAGCATTTGCAACAGAGCTGAACGAAGAATACTATTTGTCGTCCGTGAGGACTTGCACCTTAGCCTTTCCGATTTGATTCAAAGGAAGGTCAAGAGTAATTTATAATTTGATCACTTGCCGGTTGTTGGGTCTCCTCGTATTTCTTAGGCTCTGCAGGTCTCCGTTCCCTCTTCTCCTTCTTCACTCCTCTACCACCTCCGTCCGGACCATTCACGCTTGCCCTGTCGCCTCTGTCAGTTCTCTCGCTTCGTTCTCCTCGCTCAGGGCGTATCCCTCTACCTCTGCCTTTTGGCGGACCCCCGCCTTCTCTGAACTCCTTTCGAGGGCCAGACCGTTTGCTGGGGAAACCCTTTCTCTCTGAGGAAGTGGGAGAGGTGGGAGAGGTGGGAGACGTCACTGTCATGGTGCTACTGTCAACGTTGATCTCCACTCTATGCTCCTCGGTGGGACTCTTTGGCTCAGCCGTTCCCGTCGATGCCGCTTTCTGTTGCTCCATCCGCTGCGTCCACACATTCACAGCAGGAGGTGGAGCATCCTTAGGTGCCTCCTTCGGTGCCGCCTTGGCCTCTTTTCCACCTCCCCGAGAGTTATCCCGAGAAGCGGGCTCGACTGCCTTGCTTGGAAAACCCTCGTCACTGGACCTCGTGCTGTCACGCCGGCTGCGAAAGTCCGGGTTGTCTCGTCGATCTTTCCCTCCCCTTTCTCCGTCGCTCGACCGATTGCTGTCCCGCCGCGCTCGACCACTGGAGCCTCGTGGCCATTCGTCACGCTCTCGTCGTTCTCTCTGTCTCTCTTTCTCTTCCTTCAATTTTGCTTCGTCTTCAAGTTTTTGTCGGGCCAGTTTCTCTTCGATTTCTCGCTCTTTCGCGGCCGTGTCGACAGGTTTGGCGCCGCCAAACACAGAACTGTCTGTTACAGTTTCGTCTTTGTTTTCTTCCACCGGTTTAGTGCGAGGCTGGAGCTGAAGCCTTGGCCTCTCTCTGACTGTAATTCAAATACAAGTGTCAAAAGGGCGAGCGAGACCGTACAGTTTTCGCTAATTTTGTGTAACTGAGAAAGACATTGTCATTTCCCTATTTATTGTTTTCATAAATACAAACTTCATCAAAGTTTTGCTGCGACAAAACACTGTAACATTTGTAACAAAAGAGATCAAGGTTTCTCTCTTACCAGGCTCTCTCTCGTCCCTATCAAAGTCGCTCCTTGAATCGCGACCACGGTCGCAGTCACGCCATGAGCTTCTCTCGCGGTCATCGTTGTCACGCCTTCGATCTCTGTCACCATACCGATCTCCACCTCGACGATCGTCGTAACGGTCGCCACCACGGCGATCGTCGTATCGATCACCCCCTCGGCGATCATCGTAACGATCCCCACCTCGGCGATCATCGTAGCGATCACCCCCTCGGCGATCATCGTAGCGTTCTCGGCCATATCCGCCGTAGCGATCTCGATCACCCCCATAACGATCACCACCTCGGCGATCGTCGTAACGGTCTCGGCCATATCCGCCTCCCCGATCGCCACCGTAACGATCTCCATATCGTCGATCATCGGGGCGATCTCGGCCACCATCGTAACGGTCTTGACCTCTGTCGTCTCGCCTATGTTGGATTTAAAAGCAATGGGCTTTACGAGGAAGAACAAGAGGTTGTTGAAACAAAAGCCTACTGAGAGACTGAACGCGGATTCACCAAAAATTTACTGGCAGGAGGATGTAAATAAGCGAATTTTCATGCAACACGGCATTTAGTACATTAAAACCATTTTATACCTGTCTCTGTCTCCATAATCCCAGTTGCTGCCAAATCCCTTTCCCCTGTCACGGTCCCCGTACCGATCGTCTCCTCGGCGGTCCTGGTATCCCTGGTCTCTGCCCCGAGGTCCGTCATCGTACCCTCGGTCCCTTCCACCTGATCTGTCCCAAGAAGGTCCATCGTCATATCCTCGGTAACCCGATCTATCCCGAGGTCCACCGTCGTATCCTCGAGGACCCAAACGATCACGGGATCCACCATCGTCGTTATATCTGTCGTTGTTACCATTCTGGGTTGGGGGAGGTTCGGGTTTGCTTCGCCAATCACTATCTGTGCGATCAGGTTCATTATTCCGATCCCGGTCACCGCGCTCGCGTTCTGTAAATAAACAAAGAAACAAAAAAAAGAATTACCTGCCATACATTTTTTAATGTTACAGGTAAAAAGGGTTGTGTAGAAGACATCCTTAGGGCAACAAATTAACAGAAACTGTTAAGGGGTATTTCTCGACATGATTCCAACGATAAATCGTTTCTTTATTTTTCGGCCATATTTAGACTCAAAATATATGTTAGATGATTTCAAAGAGGGTGTATACTTCTCATATCTGACTGGAAAAGTAGGACATTACTGTGCAGTGTCACTTGAAGGAGTCTTATCAAAAACTAGCTCATATTTAGGGGCCTAAATACGATTCATCACTTTTCTTCTTCATCTTTCTTCATCTTAATATCACGAACACCGTATACAGAATGCGTTTCTTTTATCAAAACCTCACAAACATCCAAAACGTAAACTAATACAAGCTTTCAAGTGCAAGTGTATTTTGTACTGAAAGGCAAATCAAACCAAACTGATAACAAGAGTGTTTTTTGATCGAGTATCATTAATTCGAATTGACCAAAGTAATCACAATAGCACATCAGAGCAAAAGAAAAGATCAGAGGGAGGAGATGGGAACTCAAAGTGAAAAAAAAGAAAAGAAAAAAAAAAAAAAACGAGAGAATGCGGGTGACGCACTCGCGATTGGTTTCAGTTTTGCACTGACTCATTGTGAAAATGGCGCGAATATTTTGGACCAATCCCAATCCATAGGGAAGATTGCAGCTACCTTTCGACATTCGTTGGAAAAATAGATTTAAAGTACTATTTTTGAGCTGTCGATCAAACAGAGGCAGGAGAAGGGGGAGGGTGTGCTAGGTAGAGAATTAAATTTCTATAGGTGGGAGCCTCATAAGAAAGGTTGGTGGCTTATCAGAGCTTAGATTTTCAGTAAGCATATATCGCCCTTTACCTTGCTGTTGTTGTTGTCCAGCAACGTCGACTCGTATTCTTCTGTTCTTCAGATGCTACATATATAAGAGAGAGGAAAAAAGGTGACAAATCAAAATGCAACCGTAATAAAGCTTGGGCTTCTTCAAAGACCACAAACCGTTTTTAAGGTGCTAACTATAACATCAAAGAATGATATTTGATGAAGTTCTGGTGCTCTAAAACACATTGACTCTCTCATCTACAAGATAAATCAAAGCTGATTTATTTTCATTTGACTACAAATTTAAGAAATGTACCTCAATTTTCTTATTTAATGTTTTTCAAAACTTAGCAGAAAGGCAGTTCTTGCAGAGCTTACTACAGATCCATAATAAAGAGCAACAGTCACAAAAGTCATTTAAGTTTGGGGTGTTTCTGAGATGCTTCAGTGTTGCTGCAATGCCAAAAAATGTCAAAAATTATACAAACAACTATTAAAAATAACATTAAAATAATAATGAATTTTTTGGAAGCACATTGAAGAGAACACATGAAAAAAGTGTGCTAATATTGCTATAAAATAATTTGTCTTTGGCAATTGCACAACCATGTTAAGCTTTCTAAAAAACAAGAGTATATCCCTCAAATGTAAAAGTACATCATAACACTACTGGGATTTTGTATTGTCAGAGTTGTCAATTGTTCAAAGGTTATTCAGAATTCAATTGTGGTATAGTGTACAATCTTTTTTCTATTAACATAAAAAAAAAATATTTACAATAATACCTCATTCTTTAGTCTTATTTTACCTCACAAATATCATTCTTTATTAATAACATTGTAACAAATATTTCTGCACTTGATTAATCAAACCTCTCCTCTAGTGAGAAATATACAATCCAATTTTCCATAAGGGATTGATGCAAGTGGAGCCAAACTGTGCTGCTATGTCCAGCAGGCAAGTGCGAAAGCTACATGTACATGTACTTGCTCCACACAAGCCAATGTTAGTAAGTTTTTCTCAGTGTCAAACTGAACATGAGTTTTTGGGCTCCAATTTCTAAAACTTCCATGTTGGGTAGATCTTTGCAAAGAAGTTAAAAAAAATTACCTCATTGTTTAGAGTTAAAGCAGCCACAAGAGACTCCTTATCCACAAACTCTGCATAGCCAAACCCTTTAAGTCGCCCATTACTGTCTTGGGGGAGCCTCACTTCAGTGATCTGTATGACAAAAAAACCCTACTGTGAGAGACATGGCTCACAGATATCAAAATCTGAGTCAATTTTAAAAGATACATGACGTGATTTGGGTTTTCAATGAAGCTCCACAACTAATTTTGAAAACTAGAACCTCTTGGATACAGTTTCCAATAATACAAATGAGGATTGTAGCAAAATTAAATTTTAAACTCCTATCAAAACCCCAGTTTTCCCAAAAATGGCTTTTCCCCTGGCTTGCCACTAATGTCAGGCAAGTACATGCAAGTATATTATGCAAGTGAAATAAAAGTTAGAAAAATTTGAATACTGAAATAACCCTGAAAAAATACTGTTGTTATGAAGAGCACTCTGAGTTACCAAGTTATCGTACTCAGTTGTCTCTGAGTCTTGCCAATGGAATGTCAAGCATGTCGTTTTACTGAGAAGTGGTTGAAAGCATGTGACAGGACCGGGATGGGTGGATTAAACTTTTGCCAAATAAAAAATCTTATTCAAAAGGTAGCCAACTGGTGATAATTAAATAGTTTTTATGATAATTACACAGGCTTTGTACACTTGAGAAGGATATCAATTAATTCATAAAGTTTTCCACCAAGAAAAACTCCTTCATAAACTTACCCAGCTATTAGGACCCTTCCCTGTAAAGAGAATATGGTATGCTATAGGTGTGTTGTGGTTTTTTAAGTTTTTTTGCTAAGAAAAAACTGTGTCTTTATGTTACCAAATAGCTCTATAACATCATTTCTGTAAACAGATATTGCTAGGTAACAAATTGCAGTGTACACCTGAACACTTCATACCTTTTTGCCGGCAAAGAACTCAAAGATGTCATCCCTGTCAACATCGTATGAAAGGTTTCCAAGAAATGCTGTGTAAGGGGGATCATCAGGAACTTTGGTAACATCTATGTCAGGGCCTCTGGATGCCCTTGGTGCAGTTGGAAGAGAGGCCCTATCCATTGCTGCACGTAGTTTATTGCCTGTAGAGATTCCCCCATAAGCCTCTTCAGGCCATGTAGTGTCCACTATAAAAAAAAAGACAAAAAAAAAAAATCAAAATTTCATGTGTATGAATCATGGTCTAGGCATTTTTATAACATAGCTAGTAAATTTGTCTAATCAAATTCAATTGTGCAAGTTTGCTTCATATTCCTATTGTGCACGCTCATGACGTCAGCAAACAAATCCCTTGAGAAAAAAATTTTCCTTTGGGTTGAAAATGTCATAAAAACAATTATTGGTTCATATGTCAGCCGTGCGTTCATTGAGATATGAAGCACTTGGAAAGTTTTGGAGAGCACTCAAGAAGCTAGAGTTGCTCTCGGCTACACCTTGAGCAACTCTTGCGCATCTTTCATGCTCTGCAAACTTCCTGCATGCTTCATATCTCAATGAACCCACGCTGACATATGAACCAATTATGAAACTGCATTACTGCCTTAAGGTAGTAGAAGGGGTAGAAGGGGCTCTCTACTGAATCTGCTTTGACATCATTTGCTGATGAAGTCTTATTGAACATGGAACAAGGTAAACTGTGTGGGGCCGTGTTTTTGGATTTAACCAAGGCTTTCGACACTGTGGACCATCGGATTTTGTTACGCAAGCTCTCCAAAATTGGTTTATGTGAGAACTCGCTTCAGTGGTTCCGCTCTTACATTACTGACAGGAAACAGCGTACATGTTGTGGGAATGAGTTGTCTGATGAATTGCCAGTTACCCATGGGGTCCCTTAGGGAAGTATTCTGGGTCCTCTGCTATTTGTCATTTACATTAACGATTTGCCAAGTGTTCTAGATGCCTGTCAAGCATCACTTTATGCAGATGACACGGTGATCTACTGCTATGGGACTTCCTCTCAGGAGCTGACTGAAAAGCTCAACCAAGACCTCCTGGCTGTGGCGAAATGGCTGAATGAACATAAGTTAACACTGAATCTGGACAAAACCAAATGCATGCTTATAGGCAGTAACAAGAAGTTACAGAGGAAAATAGCTCTAACTGTTTCAATCTTTGATCATTGTATAAACAATGTTACTTGTTTTAAATATCTTGGAATCTTAATATCGTCTGATTTTTCGTGGACAAATCATGTCGAATACATGGCAGGGAAAGTTAATCAAAGGCTTGGCCTACTTAGACGCATTAAGCATTTGTTACCGTTTAAGGCGCGCATCCTTTTTTATAAAAGCCTTGTTATGCCCTTATTCGAGTATGCTGATTTAGTTTGGGGAGACAAACATAATGTAACTTTAATGTCTAGTTTGCAAGTGCTTCAAAATAAGGCGGCTAAAATAATATTAGATCGACCACTGTATTCCTCTGCGTCTGATGCGTTAACTACACTGAAGTGGTTAACACTAGAAAAAAGGCGCTTCCAGCGCCGATGCGTACATGTATATAAATGTCTTAATGGTCTCACGCATCACAAACTAACATTAGTCACTCAGCAAGAACAGCATAGTTACAACACAAGAAATAAAGCAAACCTCAAAATTCCATCCGTCAAAAGAAACTGGGGCAAACAAAGAACTGGCTATCATGCTGTAAGTGATTTTAACTCGCTGGACAAAACTATACGAGCCTCTGATAATGTAAATATTTTGAAGCGTCAGATTTTTAATTCATTGATTTAAGTTTTGTATTACACATAAGATACATTAGTTTTTAGTAGCATCTTTTAGCATTTTTATTCATTGTAAATTTTTAATTTTTAATTTTCGAGGTCCTTTTTGTAAACCACTTTTTAGTGAAAAAGTTTCCTCATTAAAGATTGTCATTATTATTATTATTATTAAGGTACTGGAAATAGTAATTTATTCTCTTAACTCTTCCCTTTGAGGAATAAACTAGTTAGGAGACCAGCAATCTCTACTCACACAACAAATAGGAAAAGAAAATAGATGAATTCATTGAGACCTAAACAAAAGATAATTGGAGTAGAATTCATGAGAAGTCAAGACAAAAAAAAATCTTTTTAAGTTGAAGAAAGTTACAGATGTTGTAGTCATAAGGAAAGTACAGTGTTGCTTTCTGTTCAGCACACATTGTCTGTGAAAATTAGCCTGTTCACATGGCTTTACCTGAACATACAATTAAAAAAAGTGTTAATTATGAAATATGGAAAAGTCACCATTAAATATAAAGACTCTAAGCATTGAACTTCTATCAGTTACAAAAACAAGTCATCAAAAACCCTGCTTTAAGTTATTAAGTTTAAGTTAAGATATTTAACCCAAAAAAATCCCCTTCCCTCTCTTTGAGAATAACACCCATATTCCAACACATAACACCCATACTGCGCTATCCACCGGATAGTGATTTATCCAGTGGATAGTGTTATCCACCCTTTGAACAACCAGGACCAGGAGTATGGATGGTTACCAGTAAACTTTTTGGGAAAATTCACAAATTGTAAGGAAATGATCTTTGACAAATTGGTTGTAGATATACGCCAAGTAATTTTGAGAAGACCAGCTCAGTCTGTAACAGTGTGGGTACTGCATATTATGTATTGTGTTATGGAAGACATTTGAACAAAACCAAACTCTGAATTTCTCAATTTAACTTGACCATATCCAAATTTTGTGATGCTAAGATTTTCTCATGGTCAGAGTACATATCCCATTTTTTATAATTGTACTTACTTTGGGTCTGAAGAATTTGCTTTTTCATTTTACATATAACATTATTTTCATCATACTAGGTTTCCTTGCGTCAGGATTCCATATCACCTTAAATCTACATTTACTCTTAAAAAAATAACATATTCCTTGGGATAAAGCAGAGTTGTGTAGGCTTTTTCAGTTCAGACTTTCCATGAAATAATTTTTCCCTTAAAAGCTTGAGCAAAATATCTTTTTTTTCTCCTCAGAACAAAATTTAGAACACAAACAAAAGAAATATATAAAGAAGACTTACTAAGGGTGAGTTCTTTTAAACTCAAAATTATTTTACAAAATGTTTGGTATATGTCACCAAACTCCTTTAATTTTTTTGTCATTATCTCAAACTGGGGTTTATAATGGTGAATAAAGAAAGGTCCTTCATTGTGCAACAAAAAAATCCAGTCATGAAACTAATATTGTTTAGTTTTTTAGAAAAAGCAAGATCTCTATTTCTCAATAAATGACAAGTAAATATCAGAATCTCTATTTTTTCTGATATTTTTCTGCAGAGGTTAGCGTTGTTAAAACATTATTTAAATTATTAGTTAAAATCAAAGCAGTTGTAAGACACGTCATCTTGTTAGCGAACATACACGAGGTAACATTATCTAAAATACTTCTTCGTAGCTAATTTGTACTTGGTGATGGCTTTATTTTGTCTACACGTCTCTTGAGAGTCTTTAATTTTACATTTCAAAATATTGTTTTGAAAAATGTAACCATAACAAGTTAGTGGCAGACATGGGGCAAAAATAGAGAATCTATTTGTCGGTCGTGTCTCTTTGAATATGAATTATTTCTAGAGATCGATATGAAGGTTTTTTCGAGGTAATTACCATAACATTACAAGGCTTTGGGAGCCAAACATAGATGCTTGAAATCACTCATTCATTTAAATTTCATTCTGCTACCGCAAAAAATTTTATTTCTCTTAAAATAATTCAATATTTCACAATCTCAAGTAACTTAACTATCTTTTATGAATGACCTGCTAGCATGTCGTGTTTTATTTTTCACCGTGAAGTTGCACAAGCGTTGCAAAGATCCAATAAGGGTCCAACAGAAAAGAACAATCAATTGTGGTTTCTTCGAAATAATGAAAAATTTGTAACATTATTTAAGATAGCCCTACACTGGGTTGAAGATAAATTGAATCATTGTTCAACTTATCGGTTTAAATAAGTAGCGTAGCGAGATCTTTGGAAGCCCCTGTGAGACTATTTTGCCTTAATCAGCCCAAGAAACGCTCAAAAAGAACTTTAAATACCTTCAGTGCTTAGGCTCTCACTTTCGTCCGCCCAGCTCGTCGATCTAGCTGAGTATATAGCCGCATGAGTAACAGTCGACGATCCGTTTTCGCCATCTTTTGCCAAGAACTCGGTCAGGGCCAAAGTCTTCCCCTTTTTCTTTTTAGCTTTTTTAGCTGTGGCAAGAAACGGGTAGTATTACAAAAGAGCTACAATAAACGTTGTATTATCCAGTCGAAAAGACACAAAATCGAGATAAATGAAAACAAGATCGAATAAAAAGAAGAAAGCAGCGAGCCAAGTATGATCACCTGTTTCCGCCATCTTGGACAACGTGTGTGCGAGTCCCGGATGTAGTCCCGCGGTCATGGTCAGTTCGCGCCATCGAGCGCCTTCGCCTTTACTGGAGCAGACTGATTTAATTCGTGAAACAAATGATATTTAAACGCTATTGAAAATTTCGAAACAGTTCCAAGCACGCGTAAAAAAAGAAAAGAAAACCAAAAAATTAAAAAGAATAGAGTGGCAAGAGTGCGATTCTCGAATTGAAATTGAGCTCAGACATCATGAATTATAGGCCCGCAAAGCGTAGAAAAATTATGAAATCTTATAGCCGGTGCAACGAATCGAGGGCTCTGAGTTTAGGCAATGTTTAGTGCGCAAGGATACTGTTGTGTTTTCTTCGATTTGGAATGAAGCATCCACACACCGAAAAGCAACGGAAGAAGATTGGCGTGACCCACGTAAGGTTCTGCTACAGCAAGGGAGATAGTAGTCAAGTCAAAGGCAATACAGAGAATGAGAAATCCTGATCTTCCACTCGACACCAATATAGCCATAATAGTTTATTCTCAAACCTTTGCCCAACACCTTTCAGAGGCAAATATTTATGCGACTATTTCGAGACATTATAAAAATGTGAAGCAATATCTCGGCGTGCAGTCCCTTCAGTGAACCCGCTGACCATGAAAAATGATTGTTGGACAGTAGTAAATAATCGTACGCAAGAAGAACTGATGACAAAAATCATACAAAACAAAATTAAAAAGGGAATGAGTAATAGGTAAGGGAGCGTAAGTTCAGTCAGATTTTCCAAGATAAGCGGGAGAGATAAAAAGATGTAGAGAAGCGAAGGGATAAAAGGTATGAGAGTGAGATCAAGAAAGAAGGATGTAAGGAAGGAAGTAACTTACAAAGGATTAGACTGTTCCAAGCGTTCAGCAAGCAAACCGGTGCAAAATTCGCGCGAAATAAACGGCACGATAGTAGCGGAGGAGGTCTGGGTCGCGTCGCGTGGACAACGGCGTTTATTACGCGACCCGAACTAGTGCTCTCCCGCTTGTTTGCTCCTGCAATTTTCGAGCCGTTTTATATATCTCTCGTTCTAAATACTGAACGTCTTAGTGGAAATCAAAACGCCAATGAAGGATAGAATCATTAAATATTGTGACTAGCTCCCTTTCATGGGATTCACATGTCCATACCATCA
This sequence comes from Pocillopora damicornis, assembly GCF_964200805.1. Lineage (NCBI taxonomy): Eukaryota > Metazoa > Cnidaria > Anthozoa > Scleractinia > Pocilloporidae > Pocillopora > Pocillopora damicornis. The sequence goes on from NC_142678.1 coordinate 12,999,851, forward strand.
TCGCAAAAGCCAACAAGCTACTAACTTGGGCTTCTAAAGCGTACATGCCCTTTTCTGACCGATGTTTCAGTCAGGCGGTCCCTCTATCTGGCTTTGGTAAAGTCACAACTGTGCTATGCAACGCAAGTGTGGTCCCCAGCCCAATTCAGTCTCAAAAGTCAGCTTGAAAGAGTACAAAGACGTGCAACAAGATGGATTCTAGGCACCAGAATTGGGGAAATGAGCTACCGAGACCGGCTTATCAAGCTGAATTTGCTCCCTCTCGCCTACGACCGCGAACTTAAGGACCTTGTGTTTCTTTACAAATGTCTGAATAACTACACGGATCTAAACATCCTTAACTTTGTTTCTTTTATTTCCCACGGCCGCACCAGACGAAGTAATTCCTTCAATCTCACAACACCTTCATGTAAAACAAGTACCTTTCAGGCCTCCTATTTCAACCGAACTGTTAAACTCTGGAACTACGTCTGTACCTTATCACCCCCGTCCAAGTTTTCTAACCCGACCGCCTTTCAAACTTTTGTAGCAAAACACATGTTCTCTCTTGTCCGTTCAGTTTTTGATGTTAATAGTCCGTGCACGTGGTCAATTGTTAGGTCGTGTCCCTGTCATTGATTCTTAGTTATCTAGCACTTTTTCACTGTAAGTTTTTACATTTTTCATTTTTTTTTTTTTTTTCCGTTTTCATTAAGGGTAGTGCCCCGCATGGGACTCCATGTCCCGTTCGCACTGACCCTTTTGGTGTATGTCTATCCATTTTTTGTCTCTTTCCTTGTATATATATTCATTTTGAGCTTGTAGACGTACCCAATAAAGCTGTTAAATAAATAAATAAATAAATAAATTAGAGACATTCACCCAGATAAGTACTACAGAAAAGGGCTAGAAGATGAATTTAACAACAAATAGTCTTTTACTTCAAAAAAACCCACAGAAGACGTAACAACACTGCATAAAAATATTTCCCTCTGGTAGCAACACTTTACTATGAATAAAGTGAACACCGATCAATTTCACTGGTGTTCACGGTTGAATAATTTACCCAACTACCTGTAATGTCTCACCAAATTCAGGAGCCCATTAAGTACTATGCTCCTGCAAGAGTATACTATAACTGAATAAGACGAGAAGAAAAATGAATATGGAAGCGATGCTTTCAGTTATGAACGCACTACTTAAGTAGTAGTAAAAATAAGGCCTGAAAAAACATCAGGCCCGTACGGGATTTGAACCCATGACCTTTGCGATACCGGTGAAGCGCTCTACTAACTGAGCTAACAAGCCAACTGGGAGCTGGGAACTAGTAGAGCGCTACACCGGTAACGCAGAGGTCATGGGTTCAAATCCCATAAGGGCCTGAACTATTTTAAGGCCATACTTTCACTACTTCTTAAGTAATGCTCATAACTGCGAGGATCGCTTCCATATTCGTTTCTTCAACCGCAGTTCGCGTATATGATTTTCATGCATTTACAGTCGAGAACAAAAAGGTTTCATCACTCCGTTTAATTTCCCGCCAGTAGGTGGTTGAAAATTTCCACTCAAAATAGTAAAAACAAATTGTTTCATGTTTCTTGAAAGTCCCAACCTTGCACCCTAAACAATGTTGCAATAAATTAGTGACTATTTTGTTAACAATACCAGGCGACACTGTTATGGGGCAGAGGGAGAGATAACTGTTATAGAAAAAAAAATTCAAAAAGAGTTAAAGCGTGCTAGGCTTTTTGCCACTCATTGTAGCTAAGTACGACAGATGGCTGAAAAAAAAAAAAAAAAAAAGGACTTGGCCCGGTTCAGGCACTAAACTTTGCACAAGTCGGATTCACATCGTCCAAAATAAAAAAAAAGTTTTCTTTCATGTTGAAGCAAAAAAGAGACTACCGTCAAAATACGGTAAAATGGATTAATATCTATTCAACAAATGAAAAGATCAGTATCTGAACCGAATCATAGTGTTTTAAGGAAGATCATAAAGCTTGAACAAATGTGCGTATGGACAGACACATTTCAAGTTTTTTAGTTCAGTAGTTGAATGTAAGGCTCTTTTGCCAAATATATCTCACTTGACTTATAATATTACCGCTGTAAAAAGTATTATTACTATTACTTAAGGTAACTTAAACCTTAAAAAACATTTCTTCAATGTACTGTGGTAATAATGTTCATTACCACAGTATATTGAAGAATTTTTTTAAGGGTTTAAGTTACGCTAGATTTAAAATTAAGAATAAAAACTTACAGCTTTTATTAGTAGTAAAAACTTGGGTCATTTAAAAAGTTTACTCTTTAAGAGATATCCTAAAATCCATTTTCTAAAAACACCAACTTTTTCCATCACTAGCTAAAAGAAATGGCGCTAAAATTGTTTAGAAATAGTTCTATTAAAACATCTAAGAATTTAAAACATCATCACTAATATAAAAATACATTATATCTGTTTCCTTTTTCTACGTGAGACAGTCGTGTTCATTATCCTTTTGTTCAACTTGCACCATGCAAAATAAACGCTTGGACGTAAATCTTGAATGAAAAAAACAAACAAACAAACAAATTAGTCTCTAGACAAAGATCGAAAAGCAAAATAAACGCTTGGACGTAAATCTTCAATGAAAACAAACAAATTAGTGTCTAGACAAAGGTCGAAAGGCCAGCCTTTGAATAAGGACACTTTTCTGACGAAATTCTAATCAAGGACTGATATTTCATTGATAGATAATTTGGCTTTGTTAACCAAGTTGATGATGTAAATTGGCCACCGTTCTAAAACTGACGTTTAGAGCCCCAAGCTCTTCGTCAACTCTGTTGATAAAACCAAATAATTGTGTAATACCTCACAACGACGCTGCACCACAGTTTCTCTGGCATTTTACCCCTTTCAAATCTTACTAGTTAAGGTGACTTGACAAGAACACTTGTCCGGGAAATTGCAAAGGGAAAAGGAGAAATGAAACTCCTGAAATTTACTATAACAAGTGTCCTTGACAAGCTATCTTGTGGGAGAGAAAGAATGGACGAGTCCAAGGTTATATGTTGAAGTCGCAGAGCAAGCACTTTTCTGCTAAGCCTATATTCGCGCTTCAAGTCTTCCCTTTTCTGAAATCACTCTGACTTCTTTAGCTTTGCCAATCAAATAAAGCTGCTCAAAAATAGCATAGAGATAATCAGTTCTTAACCCTTTAACTCCCAAAAGTGATTAACATGTTATTTCTCACTGTAATATCCGTCGGCTATCCAACATATAGATAAAGAGAATACTTATCAGGCAGAAGTTGTTCTCTTGATCTAACACCAAATTTTCGTTACTAATGTACAAGGAAATGTGTAGCAGCTAGAGAGGAGAATTAACCATCAGATCTTGCGGAGTTGAAGGGTTAACCACCCAAACGGCCTAAAAATACGCATGGCATGCACGTCATGGCGTGCTTTGTCGGAAGCAAAGAAACTTGAAATTAAATGTATGGCAAAAGAACTAACCTGGAGAAGGTGTTATCGAATACAAGCACATATACTCCAGGAGAAACGTCTGTTATTTCACCCTTGATGGAAATTTGCTGAGAATTACACTGAGATAAAGGCACTACGGTCTGTTGGAGAGAGGTAAGCATATCTGACGTCAGAAACAGAAATATAGGAGAGAAGCGCAGTAGTACGAAATGGAACACAACGCTTGAACTACCACGTCTCCCCAAATCAAAAAAGGAAATTAACACCGACATATGAAAGTAAAAAGAAGATTGGGAAATTAATAGATGAATGAGTATGAGGATCGCCACGTTTTGAAGAGCAAGAATACGCTCATGCTATTGTTTCATCGTTTAAAAGGATTACCTTGTTTTAATGGGGTAGGATGATGACTCCGATCCAGACAACACATCATTCGATGCATTGTTCAACGCGTCGGCCGACGCATTACCAATTAGTTTCCTTCTGAATTAATGAGAAACGTCTGTTGTGTGTCGGTGATGTGCCGGCGGTGCATCGGCGACATTTTTTAAAATCTAATTAAAGGTTTTGAAGGAGGATCAAGCTACAGTGCTTCTCTTTTTCCTTAAACTTCTCACTCATCTTGAATTAGTATGCTTTTGTTACCTATTTAGTGTGCTTTTGTTGCCGATAAACTTCTTAAAGTTAAAACGGTAATATGACGCCATCTTTTCTGTTCTTTCTCGACCCAGTCCCACAAATCAATCACACAATTCTTGTGTCAGGTCCTTCCTCTATCGCCAAGTTGGTAAGTTTCATAATAGTAAGCATGTTGGTTATTGCTTGTTAGCGATCAAAAGAACGCTTAAAAAATGAAAATGCACTCGTCAAAAGTATCAAAGAAAACATTTCTCATATGTCCAGGGCGGTATACAGTTTTACTTTTTTTCAACTATAAAGAGTCGAACGATGGATCGATGACTTTACGAAACACTACAGCGAAACTTTTGAGTTAACTTTCTACTGCTTTAAAACAATTTTTCTGAGAAACTTTTTCCCCCCAAAATTTGAGCTTCAAAACCCGGTGATATGCCGGTGTTTATGGTATTTTATTCCATCTGTTAATGTATGCGCCTTTCAAGGCAGCACGAGGTCTCATCTGCTTCCGTAATTTTTGAATTTTATTGCCTTAAATGTTATATCTGCTGCCGCAAAATGGTCCAGGTTCGCCCCTCTTTTGGTTTTCTGGATGCAAGTAAGTAACACCGATGAAATGACACGATCTCCTACCTCGCACTCACTGTCCTTCTTTGTCTCCGAGAGTTTGAAGGCAACTCCAAAGCGTATGCTCTATAACGTAATGACAACGTTTAGTTCAAAAGTATTCAAACCCATCCACCATTATTGTCAGCCTGCATCCCTCCCTTAAAGCTTATGTCCTTCATACCCCAAAGATAATCTTTGTTCCCCCCTGAAACCAGCCCCATTCTCTCAGCTCGATTCCTCTGAATTTTAAAGGCGTAACAGCGCTACATAGATTAATTCACCCTTTTTTCGGTCGAAAACTTCCACGATAGCGACGTTCCTTGAGTTCCGACCAGTACTGGAATCAAATGACGTTTTCCTGGGGGTACAGTTACGTGCCAAAACGGTCCCGGCTCCTCGTTCAACGCTGGTACCGCCAAGTCTTCTCTAACGTCACTTTCACAGATAACCACTTGAGCTTGCGGCTGTTCAAACGCTTGTTCGTCTCCTTCCTCCAAAAACTCATATTCTTCTTCTTCTTCTTCTTCCTCCTTTGATGAATGGTCAGGCTCAGGTTTTTCTTCCACAGATTTTTTGGCTGCTTCTTTGGCTGCGGACTTCTTGGCACTTTTCAAGGTGGTGTATTTGTGATTCTCACCACTTGTCACACTTTGGCTGCGCTCTTTATCGCTGCTTCCTTTTCTGTCGGATTTTTTAGGAGTGGAGGTGGACTGGGGACAACCCGGGAGAACTACACCAGAGGTACTGGGACCTAATAAGTTACCATGGAAATTACAGAATAGATTAGAACAAGAAGAGAAAGGTAGGTATGTAGGCTAAGGCAAAGCGTTTATCAATCGCGCTCAAAAATAAGCCAGGTGCTTATAAATATAGAGATTTGTCATCACAGCCATATTCCTCAAGTGCACCAAAGAGAAGAAATATCCTCCTTAAACTGCCTCATTCTTTGGACCTATACCCAACAGAATATGTAGTAACGAGTTGGGAAAATTTTCACGTCTTTCTAAAAATCAATTTCCTGGTCTCTCTTTGTTACGAAACACTGATAATTTACTTGCTACGCTAATCTACTGATGTGCGACCAAAAAAAAAACCAATAGGCGCTACACTAAGCGAATTGTGTCACGCACCAGGCTGAGGGTCGTCATCAGCGCCCAGGCCCCCTTCGTCATCCTGGAAACTCAGCAGGCTTTCCCTCCGATTTGACTGCAAATCACTGACGTCTGATGTCGGATCGTCGTCCACGTCTGAATGTTTTCCCACAAGTTGAGCATTAAGCCGTTTATCGGATTTTGAACAATCTTCACAAACACGACGGAGTTTTCTAAATCAGAAAAAAGAAATTACATTGCGATAACTACGTCGGCCGGAGCATAACCCGGCTTCCTAACATTAACACTGGAAGTTGGAGCCAAACAAGGTTACAGGCTAAAAAACGGAACTTTTATGTACCAGCTCACGGTTTTCTGATTTTGAATAGAGTCTTTAAAGCTCGCAATTCATAACCCCTATGTTAGTCTACTCTGCAACTGGTGAGGAAATTGCGAACCACTTCCTCAAACAACCAAATATTAAACTTCAACTAATCTCGTACTGGTCACTCACGTTTGCTTGAGGAAGTTAGCGTCAATTTGCCTCCAGTTCTTATTAGCTCTTTTCTAACGTTTACATTTGCGCAGATTGACAGTTGTAATTAATTTGGTTTTGCCTTTCATACTCTAGCGCTGTACAAGTAACAAACCGGACATACCTGCTGTGAGGGGTTTGAACCCAATTGTTGGAGCAGTTGTGACAAAAAATACGACCACACACTCTACAATGATGCTGAAAAGAACAGAAATAAACATTAATAAAAAAGCAGCTTCCCACCTTCCCCCTAAAAGGCGTCTTTCTTCGTGACTATTTTTCGAACAGGAAAGGAAGGCTTGCACTCTTTCTTTGATAAAGAGAGAATTTTTTTGGATTTTTAAGTCTTTATCTAACTTCTCAAAATGTACCATCATCATTGTTTTAATTTTATCGCAAATCAATGATCGTATTCCTGAAATATTACAGCACTTGCAGAAGTGGATTACTACATAAAATTGCGGTCGTTTTTGTTGTAGAATTGGATTGTTCCAGGATAATGATTCAGGAAAAGCTTAGTCTACCTTCAAGTCTGCGGCAGAGCAGTGTTCACCAGAAGGCCAAGATTAGACTTTACTTCAGATCAAGACATGCATTCAACTATTTCGTCTGATTAAAAGTGTCGCGCTTCAGAAACGTGTATCCAGTGACCCGGTCAGGATGAAGTCGATTTTTCTATTTTTCAGTTCAATAAAATTTACGTTCACGAGCACACCTTTCTCAAGAGGAACGAAAACTCAGCTTTACAACTGAGGCAGTGAGAAACTTCACTATCGTCCATCCATCTGTCGTCCGCTTTCACCTTGATCTCGTGCTCCATGTCATCCGCTTTCTTCCATAACTCCGCTTTTTCTCTAAAGAAAATCAAAAGTGATTAACGTGTACCTTCTTCTTGCCGAATCATTGCAGTGGGTATCATCTTAACATAACTCAAAGCAATTATCCTGGATATAAGGAAATGTATGGCAGCTACAAGGAAAATGCCAAGAAATAACCGTTAATTAGATACATTTTAACTGCTTTATCCGCAGTTCAAATATATATCTTTCATATATTCACAGTCGTTTATTCACCACTTCACGGATTTATTTGGAACCAACATAATGACCAGCTCTCAGTTGGCTTGTTAGCTCAGTTGGTAGAGCGCTGCACCGGTATCGCAGACGTCATGGGTTCAAATCCCGTACAGGCCTGAATTTTTTTCAGGCCTTATTTTCACTACTGCTTAATTAGTGTTTGTTACTGCGAAGATCACTTTCATATTCACATATGTTGCTTTTGTTTCAATTTAATGCCAATTACTTATTTGAGTAAATACTTGCTGCCATTCATTTCTTCCCGATAACGTTTACAGATTGACATACTATCTCCACAGAAAACGTTAATTTTCTAGAGCCCTGGAACACCAAAAGGTTATCCGCGCGGAATTATGTAAGTTTACTAAACACCCCCCCCCCCCTTCCCACCTGCACAGTTATACGGTCTTGGTACAGAAATGCATTGTATGTATATTTCCATAGCACGGCATGGAACACCAAACAATGACTCAGCGCGGCCTCGAACCCGGACCTTAAAATGCTAAGTCCAACACGCTCACTGGTAAACCAACACTTCTACTCTCAAGACAAATATCTATTAGCCAAAAAGAATCTTTCAATCGCTATACCTTGTTAATTCTATCAGCCTTTTTTTCAACTCATCCATGTCTTCTTTGAACTGGGAAATCTTTTTTTCGTATCGAAGACTGTGTACACCTTTTTCTTCTTCGTATTCTTCCACCTTTTTCTTCAGTTCTCTTTGTCTGGAGCGTTCCTCCTCTAACTGTTTGGCAGCCAGGAGAAGCTCATTTTCCAATGCGCGCAGTCTAAGCTTGTTTTCGTCAAATCCACTTTTATATTGTTGCACCTTAAGCGGAAAGCAGGATAAAAACATCGAAATTAAATAGGTTAAGGACAAACTCGAGCTAAATGGTTAACCCAGGCGGAGCTCATTCCGGTTTCCTTAGCATGGAACTGCTGGGAGTATCACTATTCCCCTCGGGGTAACCCCCTGGGGGGGGGGTTTAACCCCCACCCCAGCATTTCACCGGGCTTCCCTTATAATTCTCCATACTCCTGGGTGGAGAGAGGCACTACGACAGTCGAGTGTTTTGCCCAAGAACACAACATAATGACCTGGTCAGGTCTCAAACCCATAACTCTCAGAGCCCACAAGTTAAACTAAGAGATCCTTCAGAAAGCACTTTAACACTGTTTTCGGGAATACCTCCGTGGCAAAAGAAGTTTAGTCATAATCACAGGTTTTCTTGCTATAAACACTACAGTTTTTTTCTCTCACACCTTTTTCTCTAAGAAAAACACTACCTCAAAGCAACATGTGTGACTGCAGTCACGTGCAGTGTCAATCAAAACTCAACTACGTTTGGGCCCAGTGTCCAACACTACTACCAATACTTCATTGGATCAGGAAAAAGTCTTGCTCACAATATATGACCAAAGATCAAATTTGTAATTCTCCCTACTGTCAACCATACAATTCATATAACGTTAATTCAGAGAATTTAGTATTGGATCAACTAATTATCCCCAAATTGATTTTTTAATTCTCATCACTAATCCGGTTGATATTGTATTGATATTGTAAGGAGAAATTCTGTCTTGGTCACTCATGGGAGTTAAAGGGTTAACGAAGGTAAAAAAAAGATTAAGAGGACGCGAAAGCTTAGCTAAGCAAAAAGCGAAAGCCACGAACAAAAACAATTACGTAACATTCTCGCAATTAATCATCATTGTGTTCGCTCAGTCTTTTCGACACACACTGAAACTAACTGATGGAACATAACTTTTGAGCCTCGAATACCTTGTGGTTGGCCGTTGTACGCGCTTATCCCAGTTTCAGTCAAGCCCACCTACCTCGCTTCGTAGATGTTTTATTTCCGTCACGTATTTATGCTTGTCGTGTTGCAGGGTATCATTTCGTTCTTTTAAGCGGTTCTCCAGGTCTGTGATCATTTCGCCCTGTTCTGATAAACGTTCTTTCACGCCGTTATACTCTTGGATTTGTTGCGACAAAGTCTAAAATGCAGAACTTGACTTAGTAATAGCTTACTCAGAGTAAAGCAGCCTGCCCGGACTGAACGAGCCAAGACTATTGCTACCTCTCCGCTAAAGACAAAACGCGAGTTCAAAGCAGGTGACCTGCGGAAGTTTTGTCGGATTTTCCACGTCACAGTATTTGGCGATTCCCGAATCTACAGTATACCCCTTGAAGAGAGGAACTAGCAGAGTTTATTGTTCGAGCCTGGGAACAAAAAACACAACTATCCTTACAAATGTTTGTGCACTTTCCATTGTAATTTCAAATTTGTATCGAGTGTTTCTTAGGTTAAAGGTGGATGTTGTTCACCTCGTTAGGAAGCAAAGTTGGAAAAAAATGTCTGACACGCAAAAGGATAGAAATTGACTAAAGTGGTTGAGTTTTTCCTTGGCAAGGTCCCAATAAATCGTATATTCCTATACCGTTAATGATCTGTGTACAGGAGCTACTGGAGCTTCATGTCCTGCTTCAAATGATAACAAATTAGCCGCTTTCAGTGTCCAGCTATCTACCGTGTACCCCCTAAACAGATTATGTTCACCACAAATCCTTGAAAATGAGTGGTGTGAACCGTATTGTGTGAACGTTCTAAACACTCTCTCTCTCTCCTTCTGGCATTTTTCATCGATCGTTTAATAGAAAAGTATAGAACTTACCTTAAGCTCTGTTTCATACTTCATAGTCTCCGAGCTGAGTTGAAATTTAAGCGCTGCGATCTCCTGATCCATCATGCACTGCAGGCTCTCCAGTTGCTCCTGCGACCTGACCTGACTCTGCTCAGCTCGAATTCTCGCCTCATTGGCTGCCTCCAATTGTTCCTTGGCAACATCTAACTCGTGCTCAAGGCCGATTCTCTCGTCGTGTACAGAAGACATTTTCTCTTCCAGCGATCTCAGTTGGCCATCTAGATCTTTCTTCTCGGCATCCATAGTTTGAAGAGAGTCTGTGATAGTTGCCAGTTCGTTTTCTAGCTTCTGTTTGGACTGCGCCGTGTCTCCAAGCTGGGCTTTCAGGGACTCGAGTTCGTCATGCACCTCCGATCTGAGTTTTTCCTCTTCTTCTCTAATTCCCTTCAGTTGTGTCAATTCATCGAGGACTTTGCATTTTTCTTCTGCAAGGAAAGAGATATTGGACTGCAGAGTCTCCTCGGACTCCTCCAGCTCTGCCAGTCTGTTATCTGCCTTAAGTTTTTCCTGGAGAGAGAGAATGCAGTGCTTCCTGTTAGGCTGGAAGCTCAAAGACAAGAGGACATCGCAACTTTTTTTGGCATAAACTGTAACTCGTGAACGTGCAGTTGAGAATCCTTCTGCGATAAAGAGCCAAACGGCTAACATCATGAATTCGCGAACCGGACTTAGAGCGCAATGCTGAACGTGTTTGCTTGAAATTTCCAAAAAGAATCTGAAATGTGTCTTGGAAGAGACAACACAACGCGTCATACCAGCCTCGATGTATTTTTTTCATAAGTGTTTGACAATTTTTAATGACCTCGCAATTAACGCGATAATCACCTGGTCATATTGCGATAATTTCCTTAGAAAAAGAACGTGATCAAGAAAATTCATACCTTTTCAAGGATGTCTTTTTCTTCATCAATAAACGTAATTCTCCTGCGAGAGGTGTCCACTTCTTCGTGTAAACTAAAATGAAATAACACTGTTACCATCTAGTCGGTCCTGGAATAAAGTACACAGTGATTTACTCCATTCTGCCCCCCCAATTCCCCGCCCCCCCCAATTCCTCGCCCCCGTTCCCTTCCCCGCCCCCGTTCCCTTCCCCGCCCCCATTCCCTTCCCCGATGGCAAGTTAGTACCAGGCGCACATGAATTTACACTGAGTTTTCCAATATATGCGGCATAAATTGTTAACCCTCTAACTCCCAAGATCCCATTAGTAATTCTCTCCAATGTCTGTCGTACAATTCTTACGACGTTAGTTCAGAGAATTTGGCATTGGATCAACCAATAATCCCCTAATTGATATCTTTCTTTATTCTCATCACTTTTCTGCTTATTGATTGTGGTAAGGAGAAATTCTGTCTTAATCACTCATGGGAGTTAAATAGTTAAATACTTTGAGACGCGTCAGTTTTCATAGTAAACAACTCATGATACCTTTTTAGAAAGCACATAAACAATAAAACATCATTTTGATCCATTTACCACACCCCGCATGCAACACCTGTGTGTTGAACACCATGACACCTACTCTATGATTTGTTTCTTCTTCTTTTCAATGTTATCCTGCAGCTCAGCCACATGCTCCTCCAGTTTTTCCTTCTGCGTACTTCTCTCGTCCAACTGACGATGGAGGATGGACATTTCAGCTACAAGATGCTTGGCTTGCTAAAATAACAAGTAACTTCCGTCAGGAAGAATTCAACAATTTAAATTTTCTCGTGAAACACAGAGGGACAAAGAAAACCTCCGGGGCTGCGTTCATTCATGAGGTAAATATTATTTTGACCGTTTTAAAAAATCAAACCGAGCCTTAAGTTCTCAAGGAAATGACCAATCGATTAAGTTATGACTTTTTGTGGCGGTTTAACCATCTGCCTATGGGCAAAACTTAACTTAGCCAAATTCAAGCTTTAAGCTTAGGTACCATGCATTCAAGCAATCTCGCCTTTTAAGAACAAACTTTGAACGATCACGCCATTCACGACGAGGGTCATATTTCTTACAGTGCCGGCTAAAAATTCGTCCCTGATCGGAGCGTAAAGTTCCTACCGGTTAGCTTGGTTCCATGGAGTACCTGAACACAAGAATTTTGAGATGTGTCCCTACGAACGTCGCCTGAGTCCTTGTACATTTTGGGACCGAGGTTGAATGTTCCAACAATTGCAGTATCTAATTGTAGGAAGTGTCATACTGTTAGTATTGCCGAAAACAAACTTTATACCTTTAAAATCATTTTTCTAAAATCCTTCATCACATGGTTACCATCCGGGACATCCACACCTTCCACTGGCTGAAGAGTATCTTTTAATTCCAACATAAACGTGTCTTGGTTCTGTTCTACAGAGTTCAGCTGATTTTTCAAATCTCGAATAACAGTGTCAGTCTCAATGCTGGCGTTTTCCAGGTCGGCGATTTTTGCATTAGCTTCCTCAAGTTTACTACTAAGGTCTCTATTTTGTTGCTTGATTTCCACAATGCTTGTCTCCAAACGTCTGTTCTCAGCGCTCTGATTTTGTAATCCTCTCTCTCTATCCACTAACCTACTTTTCAGCTCGGATTCTAGCTCTTCAAAGGACCCAAACACCATCCCGTTTAGCTTTTCATACGATTCTTGAACTCTCTCTAACACGACCTCTTTAGCTTTTATTTCTCCTTGTAGCTCCGCGATTCTCTTGTTCGATTCCGCTTCGGATAGTTCAAGTTTGTTACGTTTTTCTCTAAGTTCCGAAAGTTTTGCTTCCAGCTCACTAGCCATCTCGTCCTTCCGTTTAAATCGCTCTTTTAATTGCTCGCATTCGTAAGACAGTTCGCTATTTTTTCTCTCAGAACCCGTGATCTTCCTTTCAAGTTCTATCGCGGATCTTTGTGCTTCGTGAGACGCACTCACAGACACCTTCACTTCATCTTTAAGCTTTTCAATTTCGGCTTCTCTCTCACTCAGGGCCCTTTCAGCTGTTGTTAACTTCCCGGACAATTCTTTGAATTTAGTGTTCATCTCTTCCGACACACCTTTCGTCAAATTGGTGTATCGTTCGTTCAGTTGTTTGACTTTAAGCTCGTGTTCTTGGTTAGCAAATATTCGTTCGTCGTGCGCTTTCTTCGCATCATGACAAGCTTTAGACAACTGAGATTCCAGATCACCCTTCCATTTTAGAATCCGTTGGTGAAGATGAGAAATTTCCAACGTCATATCAGTAATGTTGGGGGTATCGACCGCTGAATCGCCAATGCTGACATTATCGAAACCAGCTTCACTTCGCTCTGCCTTTCCAAGAGAATTTTCATCCCCTAAAATTGTTGTTAATGCGGTGATTTCTGATGCTAGACCAATCAGAGGATCGGGCCTCTCATTCTAAACGGAGAATACGAAACAAATAATTAATGATAAAAGAACACGAATACATTTCTTGCGTTTAATTTGTCTGGAAAAATAATCTGACGGGCGAAAGAACAGTAACCGGTCAGTCGACCGAATGTCATCTCGCCTAAAACTTGAGTTATGTCGCTCGAGATTTTAAGTCATGTCCCCAAAATCCTGCGTTATCTTGCCCTAGATATTATTCTGAGCTAACCCAAGAAACAATCATTTTAAAGATCAGGCTTACAGATTTACAGGGATTTCATTTAGGCATTTTGGAATCAAAACCTAAGTAACCACAACAACCAATCGAAGGAGGAAAGAATGTGTTACTCCGAAGTCTAAGGTTCGAACCTCACGAGGGCTCTTCCACGGTGACAAATGTTGAAACATCTTTTTTCGGAAAACCTTCTTGTGGAAACGAATTAATATATATTTTTTCTAATCTAAAGAAGGAGCATGATAAAGTATGAGAAAAGACTGTGAATATATGAATATCATATATTCGTGCTGCAGATTAATAAATGAAGATGAGAGTGATCATTGCATGCTGAACACTGCTATGCCGTAGTGAAAATAAAGCCTGAAAAAAATTCAGGCCTGAACGGGATTTGAACTCATGACCTCCGTGATACCGGTGCAGAGTTCTACCAACTGAGCTAACAAGCCAACTAGGAGCTGGTTATCAAGTTGGTTTAGGTAATAAAACCGTGTAGTGATGGATGAACAACTGTGAATATATGGATATCGTAAACTTGAACTGCGGAAATAAAACCTAGAAAAAATTTAGGATCGCTGCTCACCCTTAAATCGACACTAGTTACACTGCTTATACTGCTTCTTCGACCAGACACTGAGCCTTGACGATCTCCTAAGGGTCTCCTACAACAACAAAACAAAACAGTTAGGCTGGATGATATTCCTGTCCACGAGTATAACCTCTATAACCTGTTCTGATAGGTAATGTGTCAATCATTTCAAATCCACTACGACAATGGCAACCCCCTGGGTATTTGAATTTTTGAAGATCTGATTGTTCGAATTTCCGTCCCTGGGGCCAAAATTTTGTTTAAATGCCTTACCCAAGTGACAGATTTGATAGGTCAATTTTTTTTGTAAAAGGCAAAATCAGAAACGATGACTTTCTACTCATTGACCAAGCTTTAAACCTAGACCTTGTACACCTTTTCTTTTATGTCATTCCCTTGCAAAAGTAAACTTGTTACCTTTAAAAACTCCATATTAAAAGATAAAATAGTTTTTTTCTGATGGAAAGACTTGACACCTCTGGTTCAAATTCCCCACCACAGTCAGGCAAGTTTCAAAATTCCCCAACCCCTCAGCCACAGAGGACAGTCTTATGACTATGGGTTGCTGAAGGGGGAAGGATGTTAAAACTTCAAATTGATCCATGCATAATTACCAACTAACTATACCTTGTGAAAGCTGGCCATGAAATATCCAGCTCATGTCCAGCAACAGGAAGATCAAACTCAAGATCATTCAAGTCATACAACTTGTTAACCAGAGCAGTTGACAAAGATGGGTGGCAGAGAATTGCCTCAGGGCCAAAGTATGCACTGAAATGAAAGTGTTAACAGCAAAATAAGTACTGCCATACTTGGTCAACCTTCATATAAAGGGACATATTTAACTAAACAATTACAAAAACTTTTTTTTTTTTTAATCAAAGCAATGTAAAAAATGTCAATGCAACCCTAGCTTGCAAAGCAGCATTCTTATTAGATGGGAAAGCACAAATGTTGGCAGATTTGGGGGAGTTATAAGCTGTGAGCAGACATCAATCATTTTTATTTGCTTTTTTTACCCATACAATGGACTTCACCAAAAAACAGGGAATGCTCATAATCTATAACACATGGAATCAAAGATACATACATGTACAGAATAAGCAAATAATCATATTTTCAAATTCTCTACCTCAGTTGTTTTCGTTTAACCAAGCACCTTTGAATTGCATCAGCCAATGACTTTTTTGTCAGAGAGTATCGAATAAAAGCTCGTCCTTTGCCCTGAGGTGTCTTGACCTTCAAATGAAACAGTGTCAAATATTTTACAAATAAACTCCATGTTGCTGTGCAGATGATGTCGAAATGTGGTTACAAAAAAGAAGTGGCACACAAGCCTTAGGCGCAGCTGAGTGTGTCACTGAATTTCTTGCTACATTTAGAAGTTTCTTAGTTGTGATCTTTTACTTAACACACCTACAGCAACATGGAAGCCATTCATTTTAAATAGTGAGTGTAGCAAATGGTGACCTCATCTTTGCTTCTGTTCTCCAATAGATCATTGGTAAGAACCAATCAAACCATATGCATAATTTAGCTTATCATATACACTCCTACAAATTAAATTATGAACTCCACATCTAACATTGACAAAATATATCATATTCCTTTTTTTTGCAGCAAGATGCTTTCTCACTGACTAATGAATAAGTGGATTAGTTCTTAACCCTTCAGAATAATTATTTTCCTTTACAAATTAATTACATTTTAATAAATTTTCACCCTTGAATCCCAAGGGTAACAAGCATCTTATTTTTTCTTACATTTTCACCACTGAATCAAACATTCAGGGGTGATATTAATAAAGGAAATGTTCACCAATTGAAGATGCTGTGACTACCGAAAGGAGGAACTGCCTTTGTCTGTTGTGGTTAAACTGTCTTTAAACTGGCTATTTTCTGTTTAAACTTTGTTTTTGAGGCACAGCACATAGTAATAAATATGTAAATGCATCTGACTAATAATCTGACTCATAAAAAGCCAATTGTTTTACAATATGGCAACAATAAATGGAAACTGATAACAACAAAAAACACCTGTACTTAGCTTATCTTGAATATACATGTGTACAATACCTGCGGGATGGCATGAACAAGTCGTACCCCATCATCTTTAGGAATACATTCACTAATAAAATTCCAGTAATCCTTTCTAACTCCAAGAAGAGAGTACTTATCTGGGTTGAGGGAAAAAAAAAGACAATCAGTGATACTATATATGCGCATTTATAGCACATTTTTTTCTGTATTTCTGTATCAAATATCCAACCAGCAAAACCCTCTGTAAGTTTACCCTTTGACTCCCAGGAGTGATTAACATGCAACTTCTCCTTAAAATATATATACAATATCCAGCAAACAGGTAACAAGAATGCTTGGACTTATCATTTCAAAGTTGTCATCTTGATCTAACACCGAATTCTCATCACTAATTTACTAGGAAAAGTGTAACAGCTAGAAAGGAGAATTAACAATCAGATCTTAAGAGTTAAAGGGTTAAAAAAACGATAGTTAACCATTTTCACCACCAAGATCTCATTAGTGATTCTTATTAATGTTGGCCACACAATTCTTTTGACATTAGTTCTGACAATTAAGCATTCAATTGGCAAATGATCCCCTAATTGATAGTTTTTGTCTGCTAGATATTGCAGTAGCTATTGTAGGGTGAAATTCTGTCTTGGCCACTCCAAGACATAACAGGGCTAGACTATTGAAGGACATCTATCACAAGAGGTAGAGATCAAGCACTTTTGCGAATGTCAGAACCAAGCCAGAATGAAGCCAAATTTTTGGAGCTCTAGCTTGATTTGAAACTCAACTTATTAATTAAAATTTTAAAAACAAAACAAAGGAGACAACAAAAAAATAATATAGATCAGCATCTAGTACTTTTAGACACATACCCTTCTGTTCGTGTCTTAGAACTGTTTCAAGCTTGACACAAAACTTATGAAGAATTGTCTCATCATCAGTCACAGGTAGTTGTGATGACTGGTGTACATTTCTTAATTCTGATATGCAACCTAAAAATCCAAAACACCCTACAATTTTAATTAAAGATGATAGTAGATTTTTGTTCCATACCCATGCAAGAAAATAGAAATTACCCAGGGAAACACGTTCTCTGCCTCCGTCATAAAGCCCCCATTAAATGACTCATCATTTAGATGATCATGGAAGCAATTGTTTGTAGCCAAAAAATAAAGCAAAAAGTGCATGGATTCATCGATCAGCGCAAGCTTCATACTTTGACCTAGTTTACATCAAGGACACAGTACGGGACAGAAACACATGATCATATCTTAGGATTTCGAAAATAAATCTAAAACAAGGAAAATATTGAGCCATTCCACATGCAATTACATGCTCGAACTAAAATTACGTAAAGCATATAAGTGTGAAATCTGTCTGACCGAAGCGAGCTGATCACGAGTTCAACAAAATTTATAGGAAGAATTAATTATCGCACCCATACATGGCCTGTGACAACATCAATAATATTACATTATAATTGTAAATTTGCGGCTTTATATCAGCGCTGAATCTTTGCCACACAAGAACATTAGGAGAAAATGTGTGAAAATCGCTTATAAAAATTCCATTTGCTGTGTGAATTGGGTTTTAACCACGCAAAGATAGGCTGAATTTCCTAATTTATTGACTATTGTCTAAAAAAATACCCACCCACTATGTCACTTATTAGTCTAGCTGGATCAATAATAAATGCCTCCATCATTCTCCAATGGATCGTCTGGATTTTTCTCCAAACAAAGGCTTTCTCAATCCATAAAAAGTTGTTCAAAGTTCGCCATGTTTATGTTGGGCAGACATTACACGCGCATGAAATGCGAAAAGACTGGGTACTAATATTTTATTCTCTTCCCAGACTGCATTGTATGTTCTGAAGAATCCAAGATGGCGGAAAATCAAACGAAGAATTTTCCGGAAAAGTACACCCTTGTCGCCGTTATTCACCAGAAAAAGACTTTGATTGAGTTTCATAGAACATGAAGCGTTGTATAAATGATTTGAGGTTGATGGTGTTTCTTTTAACCATTGTGTAACTGGTCATTGGATCTGAAAATGGCGAGCTGTAACCCAGATTCAGCTGATTCTGTGGAATCCCCAGTACTGTCGTTGTTCAAAATGACAAAGGGTTCTGCCATGCTCAAGGTCAAGCGGCATGTAAGTATTTCCTGTCATAGTTACCTAGGTTTAAGATAACGCATGTCACTGAGATGGGGCGATAGACGATATCATGTTATAGTCGTATTTCCTCGAATAAGCTAGCGCCCAGGCGATTATTTATAGTTTCGGCTCAAAGGAGGGGCGCTTACCGGAAGGAGGGCGCTCAATCGAGGGGAGCGCTCATAAAAAAATTTCAACCTGTACTGATTTCGTTGTAGTTGAAGCTTAAAAAGTTATAGGTAAAGTGTCATGTCATAGAAACAGGTTTTTGCTTGTACTATTTAAGAAAGTGAGGGAGGAGAGGGAAGGGGGGTGGGTACTTATTTGGGGGGGGGGAGGGAGGACTTTTGTTCCAGCGTGGGTGCTTGTTTGAGGAAACATGACATCCAATGAATTGGCAGGCAGGGGTGAATAGGAAACTTTTTCCAAATTTATTTCTAATCTCTCTCGTCTGAAATATTAATGGGAGAAGTGAAATAATTCTACAGGACTGAAAAAGGTATTGATTAATTTTGCTACATTACTTAAAATAATCTTTTTATTTTGTTTTATTTTGTCAGGGAACTCCTCAGATCAAGAAGTTTGTATTATCAAGAGGTACAGTGTGATAAATTGATGTACAAAAATTTCTCTCAACAGACTTTTCTTTGTGAATTAGATGTCTTTGCTTCTTTCAACACCTTGGTTTTAACCTTAAAACTCTTAAGATCTGATCATTAAATCTCCCCTCCAGCTGCTACTCATTTCCTTGTAAACTAGTTATGAGAATATGGTGTTTGATCATAATAAAAAAATTCTACCTGATAAGTTTGAGTATTCTCTTTACCTGTTTGCTTGATAATGTAGTGGATATTTTAGGGAGAAGTTGCATGTTAATCACTTCTGCTTTGCTTTGTGATGGCAGAATTGCAGAATTTTCCACAATATGCTAATTTTGTCAGTTGAATACCTCTAAGGTAGCCTTATTTGATTACCAGCTTTAACTTATAGATGGGTACTAACTGAACAATTAGTCTGGGAATTACAGAACTCCATCCATTTTTACCATTAACAGACTGAAATACTTTTCCAAAAGTTTCTCTTGTTAATGAATATCTATTATTGCAGATCTCGCTCATTTACAATGGGGAACTCCAAAAAATAAAGGAGAAAAATCTGGTAATTAGTTTGCTTCTCTTTACATATACAAGTTAATGAGATTTGCTCTATCTTGCACAAGCTTCAAACTCATTAATGCTTATTGTAAACAACAGGTCAATGATATGCACACAATCTTTGCATGCAAACGCATGTGAAAAGCATATAAAAAGTATGTAAAAAGCAAATGGGAAATTTGATAGCCTTATTATAGTGTTTCTATTCTCTTTCCAATTAGTCCCTAAAGCCTGTATGTGAAAAAGTTGTACTTTATGGTTCTGACAGCAAAGTGTGACAGAACTGACCCCAAGTTTTGAACTTGGGTTTTTTACAGAGCAGTCCTGTGCATAAAGAATCTTCTCTGATATTTGTAACTAAACTCAACTTGGATTTATTTTAATTCACGTTCACTGCAATAATTGCTGTTGCTATTCAACCTGAGTGTAATTTTGTAACCTCTATAGTATCGACTTCACAAATGACTGAGCTTTTAAAAGGACAAAAGACCAAAGTATTTCAGAACTGCCCTATTCCACAGAGAGAGGTAAAGAAAAAGAATTTTTGTTATGAATTCTGTTACATTACATTGCCTCATGTGTTCATGATACATTGTAGGTTCAAATTTCCAGTTCTTGTAGTAGTTAAAGTGGATTGTTCATGATAGATTATTTAAGTAATTGAACTGATCTCAATTTTTTGTCATAGCTATTACCAACATGTACTTTTTAATAATTCTACAAGTTCTTTATGGGAGAGATAAAATGTTTTGATAAATGCTGAGCATTTTAATTTAATGGAGTTGAACAGCACCTTGGCCAGCCTTTCTCAGTCAAGCTTTACTGTAGATATGTATGTATTTATTTCTGTAGACCATTTCAGTGTTGTGGTCTATTGATAACAACATGGTGGGAAGTGGGAAGGTCAACAAAGAAAGATGAAGTTATTTCTGCTCAGAGATCTGTGATTTTTTTTATTACATGCACAAGTGTTATTTTTATTTAACATAAGTGATATTTTCAATTCTGATTCAATTTTTGTTTGTTTGGTTTTAGTTCGTTTGTCTTCTTGTTTTAAAATTTAGATTTGTTTTTTGTTTAGTTGAAGATTTGATTTCAAATTAATGAACCTGTAAAGGTTAAATTTTAAATATGAGAATCAGGCCCTTCCTGGGCTGCTTAATTGGAAATCGGTCTGAGGTAAAAATTTCCTCTTCTTTTTCAGTCCATGTCTTTCTCTGTGGTTTACAAGATTGGTAAAAGTTTGCAGACAATAGATGTTGTTTGTTTTGACAAACAGCAGTGTGATACATGGACATCAGGTTTGCAGGTATGTTTTGTTGTAAAATAATTGTTTAATAAAATTTAAAGTTTTGTAAATTAAAGCATTGTGCAACCATATTTTAACGATAAAGGGGGTACGTTTCTAAAGAATTTGTGGTGCTACATCAGGTTTGTTTAGGAAGATAATGTAGTGTTATCAATGTAAATTATATAATGTAAATTAGCCACTGTAAAGAGTCTCTAAAGCTGATATTCTGTTAGCCCTTCCTCAGAGCAAACAGAGGGATTGTGAATTGAGTATTTTTTAAAATGCAGAAAGTGGAGCTGTACTATTGGTGAGAAGATGGTAACAAGAATAAAAGAGAATGAAGTAGTTGCATGAAAAGTGTTCATTGATACTGTTGGGATAAAGAGTGCTGATTTTAAAGATTAATTTTTATTCTAGAGGTTTGAAGCTTTCTGGACAGCTTAGATGTCAAGGGAATAGCAGCAGACTTCCATCTATTCAGATAATTTAGTGTTAACAACTGAGTTGAAAATGTAAATTGGCCACTGTAAAGAGTTGAAAGGCTGGCATTATGAGTGTTAGCACTTTGTCGGAGTGAAGGAACTTCAGCCTTCCAACTCTTTTATGATGACCAATTTACATTTACATTTTCAATCAGTTGTTAACATGAAATTCCCTGTTATACTCTTCCACTGACACAGCACCACAGTTTCTTTAGAAAGTTACCCCCTTTATCCCATCTATTCACTCTGATATTATACAGCTAACAATGAAAACATCAGCTTTAGAAACTTTTTATGGCTGCTAACTTGCATCATCATCTAAGGTGATCATACCAAATTAGCCCATTTTTTAAAATAGTTTTGTTTTCTTCTTCAATATTACTTTCATGGTATGTAGACTTTACACTTCATTCCTTTTATTTTCTAGTCTTAAGGGGGATGTGGCTATGGGTTTAATTGGAGAATACAGTTTGATTGTTCAGTACTCAAACTATACACTTGTTTAATCTGACAGGCCTTGGTGAGTGGTTTTAATGACAGAAAGGTCATTGATGAATTGTATAAAAGTGGAAAGAATGGAGATGAGATAGATAACCATCGTGTACCACCAACGGATGATGTGGGTAGATTGTGTGGTAATTTGTTAGTTACAGTCTGTCCTCAGTTATAATTCTTTTACACATGTTGATAAGGCCAGAAAGGCCACTTCACATACAAAGAAAAGAATACAAAGAGAAAGCCCAGCATTTACGAATTAAGTGAATTTTGCCAAAGTTAATGAGTGAAAGATGGCACAATGGCCTTTTATAATAGCAAAGAACATGTATGTGTAGAACTCTGCTAACTTGAACAAAGGCTATTTCCACTGGGTTTGGATTTGGATTGGGCTACTTTTTTTTTCGTCATCTTCTATCATCTAACTTGAACTCAGGTAACCTTTTGACCACTAAGAGAGTTCAGCATCCAATTTCTTCATACATCATCACTGCTGAATCAAACATTTAAGTAAAAAGAATACAGAAAATGATTGTCAAACTAAACATTCTTTTCTAAAAAACTCTCATAAAACAAACTAAATAACGCAGAAGTGACTGTTGATTGTGCAAGAATCGTGGTAAAAACACAGTTCCTAATTAATCATTTAACATGGTAATTGAAATTCAACACCAATCCTGTTAACAAACCCTTCTAACTCTAACCACTTTTTGTTTCCCATGGGAGTAACGCTACAAGTTAGCTGCATGCTACAGTACTTCAAAACTGCCTGACAACCTAACTTTCTCTGATTGGTAGGTCATGAAATACAGTGTTTGTAATTTCCCTTCACATGAAATCTTGAACTCTTTAACTCCCAGAAGTGATAAATGTGTAACTTCTCCCTATAATATTCATGCATCATCCAGTAAAAGGCTATTAAGAATACTCAAACTTATCACATAGAGGTTGTTATCTTGATTTTATGCCAAATTCTCCTAACTGCTTTACAAGAAAATATGCAACAGCTAGAGGGGAGAAAAAACAATTACATCTTGGGAGTTAAAGGGTTAAAGATACAATTATAACTCATGATCATATGGAATTAATCATTCAATTTTTTTTTTGTCATTGTCACCACTGCAACTTACATGTCCCCATTATCATCATTGTCATATGTAGTGTAGACATCAACTTGTTAAATTTCATTTCAAACATTATAATTTTAGCATGTTGGAGAAAAAGATAACAGTGGTTGACTTGACCCACTCATTTACCAGTGTGCAAATGATTTCCTTTTCTTTAGATCCCTTTGCAACCCATGACTGCAAATGGACAACAGCGTAATGAAGGTATCTTTATGATATTGGTATATGCTTTGCAGCTTTGGTTTTTTGAAGACAGAAATAAATAACCCTAACCCTAAGTAAGATCCTTTTGAATAAATTTACAATCATGTATTACAGTGTTCTCCCCTATTTTAAGCGTGACAGCTAAAATAAATTTTCAAACCGGTAAAGGGATCCTTCTATCTGTTGAATTTTCAAGAATTCCAAGCAACTTTAAACGGTGATAAGGGGTACTTCAGGCGGTAAATGTTATCGGTTACTGCCTGAAAAGGAGAACACTGTATTACCATGACCAGTGAGAACTCAGAGTTAAACACGAATGGCAGAGGTGCTTTTAGTTTGTATCAGGTTGGGTCAGTGGTAGAACAAGTTTTCTGATGTTAAGAAGAGCAGGTCGTGTAGAAGCAAAACCAAGAAATCCCACGACACTTACTAGCAGTGATCAGAGATTAAAAGAGAGTGATTGTGCTTTATTTTTATATACAGATGCCTTTGACCTGTACACGTGGGGTAATGGCTCCACAGGAATGTTGGGGCATGGTGAAAATGCCGAGGAGAATGTTCCCAAAGTTGTAGAGGCATTGCAATCAAAGGATGTGATGAAAATAGCCTGTGGAACCACTCACACTGTTGTGTTAACAAGTAAGTCGCACTGCATGAACAGTGAAGTGCCAACCAAACGATCGCGGGCTCGTAACGTTAACACGCCCTGAGAAGACGCCTGCACTGTAGGCTACCTCCTTCTCGGAGCTGGTAGGTAGGGAGAGCAATAGTCAGTTTTTATACTCAATGGAACTTAAATAAACTTTTGTTTCGCTTTTGTTTGTCTTTTTTTTAGGCGAAGGAGAAGTGTTTTCTTGGGGTTTAGGGTATGGTGGCAAGCTTGGACAAGGACATCTTAGAGACAGATCGACCCCGCTCAGAGTTGCATCATTGAAAGACATGAAAATAACGACAATTGCGTGTCACGAATTCCACACAGCAGCAGTTTGTGGTAAGATAATGACGCGTCATATCCCTGTGGCGACGTGGGGACTCAAAGAACACAAGCTTAGGCGCAAACGTCCAGACTACCAAACCAAGGGAAAAAAAGACAAAGCGACTCTAGCCCAGAGCAATTTCTTCTTGATTGTTGAGAATTGTCCGGACCTGCGTTAGATGTATCTGTGCCTTTGTCTAGGCACATAAAACCAACCAAACAAACAGTTCCCAAATGAAAGCCGAAATGTTTCTGGAATAGTTTTAATTTGTTTTTGTGCCTTATCTTACGCAAAATTAAAAAAAACAACAAAAACAAAAAAGAAGGGCCTGAGCTTAACGCAATTTCCAACTGAGTATTAAAAGAGTGAAAGTTATCGTGGTTTGCTCTACTTCTCTATGTGATTGGCCAAAAAAATTCGGACCATCCTCTCAACCAATCACATGTCGAACTAAAACCGATCTTAACTTGGTCACTCGATTTTTCCCGCGCTTATAGCCTTCCAGTGGGCAGTCTTCCTATTAGGAGAGAATAGACTGGAATGAGTCTGAGTTCTCGTATCGTAGCGTACCTTTGTTGTGATTGGCTGTCGTGATTGTTTCTGTTTGGTTTGTTAATTTTGTAATATTCAGTCGATCAGCTCACATGACTTTCCATTGATGTTGACAGCTACAGGAGAATTATACACATGGGGCAAAGGAGGTCCAAGGCTTGGATATGAGAGCGCTACAAGAAAAGAAATACTACCAAGATTGGTGGAAGGACTTGAAGAACACCGAGTTTCACACGTGGCTTGTGGACAAGCCCATACTCTAGGTAAACTTGTGGGATAAATATCTATCTATATCACGTTTTCCATCACGCACAGGACTAAAGTACGTCTGCACCTATCAGGAGCTTACTTGAATAGAGGAAGCTGGCAACTTTACTAGTTTTATAGAAATTCATTTTGTTAAACATCAACGAAATTTGAACAACATCGTCATTATTTTAGAAGATTTGCGTTATTATATAGGTTTGGGGGCTTCACTTTGCAGCATGCCGTGAACAGAATTTGTTTCTGTAAAAAAATTGTTTCTTTAAACCTTTCCCAATTTTAAGGTTTAATTCGCCAACGACTGAAATCAAAGCTGTGTTCTTCGTTTTCAATAAAATGATTTCTCAAGTGAAGTTAAGTAATATTTTTAAATTCGCTGAAAAAGAAAAGCACGAAATGGAGAGGATGAATGAAAAAGGAACCAAAAAGATTTGTAATGGATTTCAAATGGCCAACCTGGAGAATTGTTGCTATGGGAACGGTCATTATTAATCGACGAGGGGGATTTTGGTTTTGTCCCCATAAATTTACCTGATTCCCCCGTAAGGCTCTTTAGTTTTCTCCTAATCTCCTTCCCCCCCTTTTTGTCATTCAAACTCTGTTACAGACAACTGTTCCCCCTGAAAACCATGTGACCTCCCCCCCTACAAAAAGTCTCCCGATCCCCATTCCAGACGATAAATAATGACAGATTCCTAAATGTTTGAAGGAGAGCAAACCGCGAGGAGAGTAATTAAACAGGTGTACATTTTAAAATCCACAGTGTGCACCAAGAACGGACAGTGTCTTGCTTTTGGTGACAACGAGTTTGGCCAGCTCGGAATCAAAGGACTCAACATGAGTTTTGAGCCATTGAGAGCACACGAGCTGGAGAGTCATCACATCTTGTACGTGGCTTGTGGAGCGCGTCACAGTGCAGTGTTATCCGGTGAGTCAAGAACTCTTGGTGAACCCTTAACTCCCTCGAGTGACCAAAGCAGAATTTCTCCTTACAATATCAATACAATATCAAGCAGACAAGTGATGGGAATGAAGAAAAATATCAGTTGGGGGATTATTTGTTGATCTAATACCAAATTCTCCACACTAACACCATAAGAATTGTACGGCAGACAGTTAGGAGAATTCCTTATGATATCTTAAAAGTAATTAAGGTGTTCGCACAAACGCAGTTCATTATTTTTCCTTTCTCGATATCACTGTTGATCCTAAATGTGAACACGGAAACAGAGTACAGCAATTCCAGGAGCAGTAACTACTACGAGTTAAAGAGATAGACTCTTGAAACCCTAGCTAAAAATTTAAATCAAAGAAACAGAAGTACTCTTTTAGGTAGAAAACTCGTCCACTCTGTGTCATTTTCCAATTATTTTTATTGTGGGAAATTCGAATTCATGTAGATCTGAAATTTTGGACCAAAAAAAAAAAACTCAAAACAGATAGCTTTTTGGGGCTGCTATTTATTTATTTGAGAAACGGGCCCCTTGACTCCATTATCGCGACGAATTTTTGCCTACCATTTTTGTATGTTTATGAGTTGCATGAAATGTCAGGTCGGTAACCGAGATGAACAAAGTGCAAACTTTAATTTCTATCCGGGTAACCCGACTGGAGGGTTCATCCAGGATGAAGAAGAAGTTCTTTTCGGATAATGAGATCTTAGTTATAATAATCAACATTTTGGTAACCATCCAAACTCGCCATCTCGCCATGAATGTATCGAAATTGCCGAGGAGTGATGAGGAGAGATTTCAGAAATCGAGCCAGCCCTATTCATTTTTTGTCTATCAAGAGACCCTGAAAGTGATGAAGTTTTCTTACCTGCGATATTTTGAGTCATTTTTGAGCACGTGAAAACCATCGTTAACTTAAAGGAGATTACTAAATATTAGTTTGGTAAGATACAGATACAAAAAAGGTGCGAGAATGAATTATGAAAGAAAGAGGATGGTAAAGGATGAAAGAGATTGAAATGGATTGCAAGTGGTAAACGTGGGAAAAATATTGTCACAAGTTTTTTTGTTTTTTTTTTTCAAGTTATTTAGAGGCCATAACGGTGATTTGCTTCATTGTCTATACGTCATTTCTTGTTTTAGATACTGGATGTCTGTGGACGTGGGGTGATAACAGGTCTAGTCAACTAGGAGTGGAAAATCTGAGCCTCTCATGCAATCCGATCACTTTGTCAACGTTGGCAGAATTAAGGTAACTTATAGGAGATGTAAACTTTCGAATTCATTCGCTTGGTACACTGTGGTTGAACGTTAAAAGCATGTAGAAATTAACAGGAGTTTGAAAGTACTGATTTGTTTTATGAGAGTCACATGACCTGAGCGTTGAATTTGTGAGGAGGTACCGAAATGAATGACATATCTGCCCCAATGAACTTACCAAGCGTCGAGTCAAAAGTAACAGTAAGAAATGTTGATGCATTTGGCTCCTTTGTGTGAGTTGCAATCACAAATAGAGACTCTAAATACGTAACCAAACAGAATGAAGGGAGCAGAATTGGAAAAATCTTAAACTCAGCCTAATATGTACGAGTTTTTAGGCTGGAAATTACCAAGAAACAAACTCCTTTGTGTAACAGAATTGGAGCTTATGCGTCACTTTAGGTTTAAAGTCACTTAAAAAACGTGAGCTAGAAAAATGTAGAAAATTTACAAGAGATTCAAAGTTTTTTCTCCTTTAAGTCCGCTCTTTTTCTCTCTGTAGGAATCAAGTGATAATTGATGTAAGTTGTGGAGACAAGCACACAGTGTTCTTATCAAGTGAGTAATTTCATATGTTCGATTTTCCCCACTCTCCCGACCCCCTTCTTCCATCCTCCTGTCCCCCTTCCCCCGAGTATAAACTCTTTCATAAGGAGCGTGTGTCCTACACTCTACCTTTATACTCACTAGATATCGCGAAATAGATAGCGAGTAGAGCAACCAATCAGTTTGCAGCATCTGTGATAGAACCCTGCTAGATTTATTTAACATGTTGTTTTTGTTTTTATTTCGTTTTGGTTTTATTTTTGTTTTATTTTTGTTGTTGTTGTTTTAGAAAAAGGAAAGCTGTTTGGAATGGGCGATAACTCAGAAAACCAACTCGGAATGAACCAAAGAAACAAGTCCGGAGAGACAATCTTAAGGGTAAATGTACCCGCCCGCATTCAACTATCCGCTCACTTCAGAGCTTCCAAAGCAATACAACTTTCATGCGGAGCTTCTCATACAGCCGCTGTTACAGGTCAGTAAGACGAGATCATCCTACCAGAGCAATTTTTTCAGTTGAATTTCCAAAGTAATCCGAGATTGCCCAGGGTTTCATTCACTTCCCCTTATTGGTCTGGAAATTCGAGCACCCTTCTTAACCAATCAGCTGTATTACTAAAACCAATCCCGTCAGTCACAGGCGTTGTTCCGCCCTTCACACAGTTGACTGTTTTTTATTGAAAGTCCTCTTTTCTTGGCTGTTTGTGTTCTCGTCCCCAGTTCTGACTTTCCCTTGAGATAAGCTTGGTTTTGATTCTACGACACCCGATCAAGAAGCGCTCCATCCTGGCTACAGTTGAAACTTAAATTTTGTGCGGAGGCGAGGGGGAAGATGAAACTGGGGGAGGGGGGGAATTCGGGTATGTTAACCTTTGAAGTACGGTGTGTACACTGGAGACAGTTAATCAAGTGTGGTTCTTCACAATCCTCTTTTTTCAGAATCAGGAGAAATATTTACGTGGGGAAAGGGAAAAGCAGGTCGCTTAGGTCACGGTGATACAAGAGACAGGTGAGGACTAAATAGTCATGCTCCCCGACATTGTTCTGACATTTTTAAATTTGTGGAAAGGAATTCTGTTTCGAGATATTAAAAGCAACCCCGCGTTTCAACTTGAAGGAGACTCCTAAAACATGATTTTAAGATGAACTAGATGTAGGCTAAATGTTAAGATACCCAAACCGACAGGTTGTTCCCCCAAATGAGGGCTTGGTGGCGCTCAACTTTCTTGGAGATGAGGTCAAGCGATAGGAAGAGAGACCTTGGGAACTAGGTTGGATGATTTCAGTCCTATAAAACAACAGATTAATTTCGAATTTAAGAAAATAATGGAACAGATACGGAAAACTTAGAAAAATCTTGCCAGACAAAATAGTTCAGGGGTTATTTCTTTCCTTCCGCTGAAGATAATTGGCAAACTTTGTTAGAATAATTTGTTCATTCTTGATTTCCTACAGACCAGTGCCTTGTGAACTAGACATGGATGGCAAGCGAGTCCGTCATGTGGAATGCGGTAATACACATACAGCATGCCTTGTCACTAGGGCTTGGGTCTCAGAGGATTTGGTTAAGAACTGCATGGCGTGCAAGACAAAGTTTTCATTGGTGAACAGGAAGGTACACAATTGTGCAACTGGTTCCTTCTCCTTACAACATCAATACTTTATTTAGCAATAGGATTTTGAGAAAAGAAAGGCCCGTTGGTTTGAAGGTTTTGTCTTGAAATTTTACCAGTCTCTCCAGAAGAGGAAAGAAAAATAAAAGAAAGAAAACTTTGTAGCTGTCGCAAGTAGGACGGAACATATTGGGCAAGCAAAATAGGTTCGACCAAGACATTTTTGTATGGTTTCTTATGGGTGTTTTCTTATTTTTTATTAATCTACAGCATCACTGCCGCAAGTGTGGAGGCATTTTTTGCGCTTCATGCACTTCAAAACGAACTTCTGTTCTCAATCTGCCAGGAGATCGCATCCCTCGACGAGTTTGTGACAGATGCTACACAGTTCTTCTAGAAGACGTGACGTGAGGTTCTCCTGAAAATGCCTTTAACCAAGGCACGTACGTACGGTAGTTTGTCTCCGAGATTCAGATTAGCCCGCAGTTGGTTTATGTCTCTGACGCTCTTATGAACACATGATGGACGTAATTGATTAGCAACGGATATGTCTTGACGGAAGCTAGGAAAGCCGGGTCGAGTACATGAAGTTGAGGTTCAGTGGTAAATTTTCTTCATGACAAAAAAGATGAGAGAATGATTTTTTTCCCGTGGTTTACTATTTTTCCTAGGCTTTTCTTTTCTTTTAAACTGTTCCTGTTCCGAAATATTGTTCTTTGTGCGACAGGACTTCGTAAAAAACTTTCATTTAAATTAAGTTCGTAGTTTAAGAGTATTTTTCTTGTGATCTTCCCCAATGCATCTTAAATTCATCATGATGTGCTGGAAGCATTTTTTTTGTGGCTCGCGTCGTACGCCATTGAATACCAAATGAGTGAAGCAGATTCTGTGGTCTACGCAATACACACACGAAAAAAATGACAACTAAAGACCAAAACAAAGATCAATGAGAATATCAAAACTGATCGGATGAAGTAGTTTTTCAATGTAAATGTGCAAGTGTACACGGTTTTACAACAAACCGCATTTATCATATAAAATTCCGTCAATCTGTACTATGTTAATACTAAGGTATTGTTCAAGTGACACAGGTGTTTAACATTCAACATTTCACCCAAAACAATGTATTTGAAAACAATTCTCTCGTGAATGGGCCGTACTATTTTATTTCATTTTATCAATATTAGTTTTTACCAATATCACTCGTATTATTTGAATCCTTTGAACAAACAAATATAGTTATTCCTTCTTTTGAAAATACCAAAGATCGCCCTCCAATCATAAATAAGGTATAAACGTAGACTTTTATCCTATAAGACGTAAGCGTTGAAAACTGGGGAATATCACCGCGTTTAGACCAATGCGGGCGAGCAAAAATCTTTGATGGAATATAATTACCAACTATTCACCAAGTGGAGATATAAGTGGTAAACATCCACCGCTAGCCACAGAAAGTGAGGTGATAGTTCTTTTAGTATTTACTAAAACAGTGGGATAATATAGCACAAAAAGGATTATTTTAACTCATTTATTCCTGTAATGATTATAAATCCCGTGCTTGTTGCTTGGAGCTGAATAGCAAAGGGTATTCGGAGTTGAGTAGCCAATCAGAGAACCCCTTCAACGCTATCCACTGTTTTTGTAGATACTAATGATGGATATTCCTCACTGTAAGCTAGGACATATTCTCTCAGGTGACGCCTTTCAACTTTGTACTGGAACGGATAAGTATTGATGAATTATTAACGGTAACACTAAGATAACTGCGTCGTTAGTCGTATCAGTTGAGAAAACGACTGAAACACTACCTTTGGTGTTAAAAGAAAACCATCTGGAATAGGTTTAAAAATTCAGTTAGCATGTAATCTAATAGGAATATTTTCAAATTCCACGTTTGTAAATCAATATTTTCAATAAAACTATTAGACTCCTTTATAATTTATTACAATTCGTGTGGATGTTTAGCTGAAACATATAGGCTCCTTAGTGTTGGAGACACAGGACAGTAGAACACCGCTTTATTATTCCATCGTTTTCATTGCTTTCCCCGTTCTTTTGTCTTTTTGTTCTCAATTATTTTACGGCAACTGTGTCTTCTACACCAGATAAGAGACAACATGAAGGTAAAATTCAGTATAAAGCGCTTTAGAGTCAACTCCACCAGCTCTTAACATTTTTGCAAGTACCTTCTAAAGAAAAAACATTTGTTAATTTAAGAAATCTGAAAAAGGGCGTGGTCTCTTAGTATGAATTATTTTAAATTCGCTGGGTTTTGAGTGCTCTGTTGTAAAATAAAAAATAATCCTTTAATGGTATTGTATCAATATAGCACTGAACGAAAATAAATGCAACAGTAATTTGGATTTACTTAAGTGACGCCCTTGTTTAATGGCTGAATGAAAATAGCGCTTGCTTTGTATTAAGTGACGAAATTTGCGATCAGAAATCACTATAATTCATCGAAGGTAAAAAATAATGATAATAATACTGCTGATAATAATGGTGATCGTCTCAAAACTTTGGCAAGTTGGCGGGTTTAAAAAGTCAAAATTAAAGTTTTGAGGAAACGACAGAGGTCAAAAAAACTTTCCTCCCGGTTGACAAAAGTCACTACTTTGTATCTTAGGCGAGTTCCTGGTTAATTGAACAGTTTATATGTTAAATAATTATTTCTGCATTCTGCATCATCAACCTCCCTGGTTTTTAATGTATCCCAAATCGGTGGCATGGTAACCCCTTCCCCCTTCCGAAACTTGTGGTTTCATAGAGTGTCTGGTATTTTTCGTTGCTTAATGGGTGCTTCTTTTCGTTTACTTCTTTGCCAGTTCAACAGTTTGGTTTCGTCAATAATCGCCCACCGTCTCAGCTGAGTTCTTCTCGAACTGAGGCCAGTTGACCTTATAAACCGGTTACAACTGGAAAAAAATGGCTAAAATTTTCATCAAAACCGTAAACAAGGTCATTAATCGTTCAAATCTGAAATGCCCCTGAGAGTAACAATCCAAACCGAGGTGAGAGAATGGTAACTAATGGGAATAATGAAACATGTAAATCGCCCATTATCTGCAAATCGAGAGCAAAAGGGTAAGAAGATGGACTTTAAAATATATTGATGCAAAATCTTGTTTCTTTTTCATTAAAATTTATTCACAATAATTGTTATAACAAATCAAAGTAAGATAAAGGAAATAGCGCGAAAAATCACACCAACAAATGGGCAACTTTACGAGTTCACAATTTTTAATAATGATCTGATGGAAATTTGACTGAAGAAAACTGAGGCGATTACGTTACTCCTTTCCCTGGTGAAGTAATGGCGTGATGTTATACTTGATGAGTCCCAGTCTCCACGTCTTTGCATTCGGTTAATCATCAGCACTGATATGGATTGATCGCAAAGAAAAGTGACGCATGCAGCCAGAAAACCACCCAACATAACCCACAGCGTTTGAATCGCTGTTAATACAGGTTGTGGAAAAAGGCAATTTTAAGAAGATAAAAGGAAACGAAAAAGGAAACAAAAACAACCCAAAGTAGTAAAGGAGAGAAAAAAGCAAAAAAAAAAGGAATTACAAAATACCTAAAAAACCCTAAGTTTAAATTAAAAATACGAATTACCTACAAATAAGCTACCTACCAAAAATCGAATAAAAAAGCGAGAAAAGAAAACAGAAAAAGAAAGAGAAGAGCAGACAGGAAAAAAAGGATGCAGTGCCAAAGGCGAAGTATTCAGTTACGTGCAGTGATTTTGTGGCCGCTTACGTCACTTTCATTACAAATGATTCTATATCAGCGCATCTGATTGGATGAAAATAAAGCCATTGAATTGAAATACGTAAACTATGACTTCACCTTAGATCTATCTACCTTCACCTTAGAAATAGAACGTAATCAAAATAAAAGATAACAGGGTCGTAATGAAAAGAACCTTGTCAGTTCTACTTTTTTGTCCGTGACCCTGGACTTAAGATATTACATTCACAAAATAGGTATTTATACTCATAAAACAGTTCCGAGCAATTAAAAAAAGACGAGAAAAGATAAAAATAGTTACTTATGTTAAAAAATGAACATTTTACAACAATAAAAATTATTTGAATTCATAGCAGTTATGTACATGAAAATTGTATGACAAATAAAGTAATCTCATGATTCAAGGATAATTCTGAATGATTCTCTTGGAGAAAGGACTTTACATTGAAAAAATGAAACTGCCCAAAATTTATAGATTAACAAAGGATTTTGAACAAGAGATTGTAATCTCTTGTTGTTATAAAAACTTGTTACTATACAAGTCAGACCAGAAATAAGGAAATAGTTGAGAAATCGAAACTGCAAAAGGAAAGGAAAGCGAAAAGCAGGATTAGCCATTGTTATTCATAGTGAAGTCTGTTAAGATCGACATAATCCTAATGATCCGTGGCAAACTCATTATAGAATGGAAAGTAAGATTACAAGAAGAGAACCAAAGGCATTTCAACTGAATTAAACTGCAAGATTCTTACTTTTAATGCCGTTTGTTATTCAGGCCATGTTGGTCAACTTGAGGATAAGATCCAGGACATTCTTTTCCTGATCTTTGTGTTCTTCGGTTTTCTTCCAACCTGCAGCAGAAAACGTAATAAAACATCACTCACCATACGATGGCA
This sequence comes from Pocillopora damicornis, assembly GCF_964200805.1. Classification (NCBI taxonomy): domain Eukaryota; kingdom Metazoa; phylum Cnidaria; class Anthozoa; order Scleractinia; family Pocilloporidae; genus Pocillopora; species Pocillopora damicornis. The sequence continues at coordinate 13,033,869 of NC_142678.1, forward strand.
AAAAAAATAAAAGATTGCATAAAAAAAACCCAGACGTGGGTAACAAACCACTTGTTTAACATCATACAAGAGAAAATTAGTACTATCACACTGAGAAAATAACTTAGAAACTGATTCCCACCTTTGACTTCAAACAGGCATTTAAGGTCCTGACGTAAGAATTTTAAACACTCCTTCCGGTCTTCCTGTCTAGAACTAAAAACAACAGAGACGAAAGATAAGGCTTCAATATGATAAACTTTCAAATGGAAATACAATGCAAGGAATCAAAATACTTTATGAAAAAAAGGAGTGCTCATATACACTTAATTTAAATCATTCGCTTTGGTTATTGAATATGTATTACCATCTCATAATTGGGCATATTGACTTGTTCCCAACTATCCGGCAAGGTTTAAAACAGCTTTATAAGGATAAGATGTACTTACAGAGTAAGAAGGTCTTGTTTCCTTTCGTCAAGTTCAGAACGGAACTTATTTAGCGCTAACCAGTCAAGTGATAAGCTTTCAAACTCGGCCTCACAATCTGAAAGGGGTAAATTAAAGAAGGCTGCATTTAATTTGTGTTTAGTTAGTTACACGTGCATCACCCTCTATTTGGCGCGACGGTATACCCGAATAATTGTTTCCAGACTTTACCTCTTCCTAGGAAGGAAACTGTTTTCCTTTAGCGTTGCGTGAGGGAAAATAAGCACTTCGAATCCCGAAAGATTCCTGTCAGCTAGCAGGATAGTTCGGCTGCTATTTGACGAAAGTGAACAGTTGGAAAGGTTCGAAGCTAGGGATTCAGGATAGTGGCTCTCGAAAATCACTGTTATACACGTTTGAAGCAAGTATGTTAGGTTTTATATATTGACTCATGCAAAGGTTAAAAAATAGAAAACTAACCTTCAGTGTCCATTGCTTCTTTCATCTCTAATTCCAATTTAACCATCACCTTGTGCAATGAAAGCAACTCGTGTTCGACAACCTTAATCTCTGTCTCCACATAAATGGCCAACTCTGGGAACTGACTGCTTACGATGGAAGCTAAAGAAGATTTCAGAAAATACATGTGCTTAAATAATGAAAAGAGCAGGTGAATATATACACATTCTGATAAAGTTGATATTAAACCAATTAAATCTATTTGGTTAAGAGCAATCAAAGTACTAGCAACAGTCGGGAATAAAGGTTTACTTGCGCGCGGATGGGAATGTTTCTAATGACTCTTTTCGCCGGTTCGGTGGATAAAGATGGACTGTTTTACAATACTTTCCGCTCATTAGGATCTATTCTGTGGTATGCTTATAGAACAACTTACCACAGCCGTCTCCACCCTGGCACTTTTCCATAGCAATTACTTCCTTGGAAGGTTGGACTTGATTGGTAATTGATCTCTCGCCCACATTTGAACAATCTTTAGCAGTCGAAGCATCAAGGTTTGTTGATCCCATACTTACAGGAACATTATCCTTGTTTGTGGAAGAGAGATCATCAGGAGAGACGTCCTTATCAGATGGGAATGACTGGGCCTTTGAGTCACCTGAATCTTCACGGTCAACCTGTTCGTCTTTTTTATCGCTGGCAGCCAAGCCTTGTAGTGCGGTCTTTACTTTTACCTCTTCTACTGCAGCTGTGTTCACCTCAAATTGAATATCTTCCAATGAAGAAACAGACCACAAGTCAGAAGTATCGGTCGACTCCAAAATCGACGAACCATTTTCCTCATCGGTATCATTGCATGGACTGTGTTCCATCTTGTATTTTTCACCATTAGATTCTTTCCGTTTTGTTCTACGCCTTTGACCAAAAGCACTGGAGGGCTTGTTGTGCATGTCATCACCATCACTGGATGAGATGTCTCCCATTTTGTATTCTTCATTTTTGGATTCTTTCCGTTTTCTTCTACGCCTTTGACGACGAGTACTGGAGGGCGTCTCGCTCATCTCATCAGTATCATTAAATGGATTATTTTCCATCGGGTATTCTCCACTTTTACAGTTCTTCCGTCTTCTTTTATGCCTTTGGCGACGAGCGCTGGAGGCCTTCCCGCTGTTCTGGGACGAGCAGTCATTATCGGTGGTACCGTCGGAATTTGCAAACGGGTTTAGATCCTTTGGATAGTGGCATATCTCGTTTTCCTTCTTCTTAACTCTTGTTGTATCACTCTTTTTACCGGACTGCTTCATATTCGGTGGAGGGGGGCGAGGTGGAGCCACCTTACGAGTTCGTGGTTGACGCGGTGGAGGTATCGGAGGAGAGGGACGGGCTGAAATAGGACGAGGTAGACCAGATTGGGATGGACTGGTATGAGAAACGGAAGGCCTCTCAGAGAGAGGCAGCGGTGGAGGTGGAGCTTTCCTTTTGACCTTTCTGGGTCCTGATCTTGTTTTATTGCGGCCTCGACACGAAACCGCCTGAGAACTATTACCCTTAGTGTCAGCACCAGCTTTCACTTCCCTCTTTTTCTCATGGTTACTAACGACGCCTGAAAATGGAGCAGGTGGAGCAGCATTGACTTTTGTGGTAGCCACCTTCGAACAAGCAGCACCACTGGTAACATCGCCATCGCACTTTTCCTTTCGGAAGCTCTTTAAGGATCTTGGACGCGACAGTCTCCTGCTTTCTTCCCTGATGGTATCTTTCTTGCCTGGGAGACTGCAAGATAATCACAAGGGTACAGTGAATAGTGCTTTATATCTAAGCCTTCCTTGAAAGGTGATGAAATTTTGTTGTTGTTTCAAATCAGTCTATCAGAGATTTGCAGTTTCATTTTTCTGAATCTGAATCGCCGTCATATCCCCGCGATTTCCAAAAATCATTTCATTGGCCTCTTAAAGCTGAGATTTAGCGCGAGTCGATGAAACCAAAAAAGCGCAAGTTAAGTGGTAAATTGCTTGGAGTCATTCAGTTTTTGTCTCAGACTTAAAAACAAAAACTGTTGGTTTTTTTTTTTGCCGACGTGTTTTCTTTTTGCAACGGCTGCTTTATTCTTTCGCCGAACCAAAAGCGCAGATGGAAAAAAAAACTTCACCTAAATCTAACATGCCTATATTTATCGGTGATCTTTCCCGATGACTTTTCCTCTCTTTTTTCTCCACTTACCATTTGTCTTTGGCACATTCCACAGTCGGAGAAGGAACCGATGCTTTGAAGTGTAACTCTTGATGGTTTTTACTTCCACCTTTTCCACGCATTTTCTTCAAAAAACTCATGATTGCTTCCTTTTGTTCAAAACGATCACATGCGTTTCAGAGGAATGAAAATCTTCTGTTTATCCATTGTGATGTCATGTAGCCATGACGATAGCTTGTTAGTCTCATTCCAAGTCTACCGCGTCAGTGTAAATAGTTCTTTCGATTTTTCACAGAAAAGGAAGCTATCACTTGATTCAAAATAAATGATAAGTCGTCATACTACTGTATATCCAGCTTTATCTGTAAAGAAAAATCCGTGATTGTTTTAAAATGATGTGCACGCGCAAATCCTGTTCAGTTATGCGTGATGAAGATGCGTACAGCCAATATTGGATACTAGCAGAAAATCACCTAAAAACTCTGAGACGTTTCAAAATTAAATAAACTGCTTGCAGTTTACTAGCTGGCCACATAGGAATGAAAATAAATAAAAAGTCTTGTTGTCCGCTTGATTTTCCTCTGAAAACCAGCTTTAATGGATGTATGGATTTACAAATGCCGTTTTTCCCCTTTTTTTAACTTGGAAAATCGTCCCTTAAATATCACTTCGCCTTTTTTATTTCCCTTTTTTTCTTTGTGACAAGGGAACTGTAGAGTTGTAATTTCCAAAATAACCAAAGACCAAGCGCAGAAGTGTGAGTTTTGTGTGTTCCGTATTTGGAATCAGTGTAATTTTCCCCATCCGTCCCCCCTTAGTAACCTTTCTTATGCCCTTTTCACACCAATTTCAACAAGTTTCATTAAACGTAGTTTTTTTAAACTTGGTTTCATAAAACATGTGTTTTTCAAGAACCGTTCACACTGCAGACTCGGTTAGGTATTGCGCAGCCTCGTTTTGATATTGATTTTTGCGAACAAAGTTAAACACGCAATCAAAATGGCGGTCAGTTTGAATCACAATATCCTGCTGTTGTTGGCGCAGTCACGGCTGAGGGAAAACCTCCGAATTACACAAAACCGACAGAGAAACGCACAGAGACGGTTTAATCGTTATGTCCGTCGGAGACGTCTCGTTTGGTCATTGTTTTTTCGTTTTTTGCTTCGATTTCTTCTCCAACATCTTCCTGTTCGCCGTATTTGGCTAAAACCCCGGTCGCAGATATTTTGGGAAGAGACTTGCCAAGATTGGCAAGAAAAGGACTGGAATGAGAATTTTCGCATGTCTAAAAAAGCATTTAATGCCTTTGCCGAGAACTTTCGCCACATATCTCTAAAATGGACACCGATTACAGGAAAGCCATTACAGTGCGTCATCGAGTCGCCATAACACGGCTCACTCTCGAACGATCGGAAATCTATTTGGTGTCGGAAAATCCACTGTTTGTGGTATTGTGCGACAAGTATGCGAGGTGATACTGAACGTTCTTCCCAATTATATAAACGTTCCCCAAAATCAAAATGAGGTCCAAGAAAAAATTGAAGGTTTTAAAAGTCGCGCGGGTTTTCCCCAGGTGGTTGCAGCAGTCGATGGTTGCCATGTCCCAATCATTGGACCTCGGCAAAGTCCAGATGATTATGTTTACAGGAAGGAATTTCCCTCATTAATCCTTCAGGAGCTAGTAGATTGTAATTATCTATTTCTTGATATATGTGTTGGATGGCCGGGTAAAGTACACGACGCAAGCGTCTTCAAGAACTCTCCATTGTTTACCTTGTGTTTTGCCAGAGCTTTCCTTCCGCTCGACATGTCGGTGATGATATCTGGTGAACATGTTCTTCCCCTGATAATTTAGGTGACTCAGCTTATGCCCTCAGCAATTGGCTGATGAAACCATACATTGATCGTGGAAATCTGACCCCGGAGGAATGCAGTTTCAACATAAAGCACAACACGGCTAGAGTAGTTGTCGAAAATGCCTTTGGTCGATTGAAGGGAAGGTTCAGAAGCATTGGAAAGAGACTGGACTTAAAAGTTGAAAATGCTTGCAATGTCATCGCCGCGTGCTGTGTTTTACATAATTATTGTGAGATGCAAAATGAGTCTTTTGAGGACCAATGGCTCAATGATATTCACATTCATGCTGGAGTTTGTCCAGGTGATCCAAACAAAAGGCAGAACCCAAATGCTATAGCAATAAGGGAAGCAATTAAAAGAGTCTTAATATAAATATTAATTGTCACATGCATCCCTTACACATGAGTGTTCAACATAAGCATCTCTCACAGGCAAATAATCCATCAAAGAGCTTACATCTCGAGCTCAAAAAAGTTGTACATATGAAAACTTTCTCCCTTTTAAGTTTATTGTGTACAGTGCAAATAGTTTCATAAATAATGGAAGAGTCAAGATCTTTTGAAGGGCACTCCTATAATAGGGTCAAGCAGTGTTCCATTTGTAATTACAGTTGTATAAATGAAATTTGAAAAGTAAAATGTGAATTGTGTAAATTAAAATTACTGATGGCAAACTTTGATTGTCTGTGGTATTCTTTGAAACCCACATTTTTTTTAACATTTCAAAACCTGGAAACCATCTGAGAACAATTAAAGATGCAGTCATTGCAAGTTTGCCATTTCACATGTGAAATAAACATTAGCACTGAAATTATGCTAAAACATTAGGGAGTAGTTTGAAACCCATGGTGAGACATACCTATGCTAATTTATCCATGCATATTACATGTTCGCATAAAATACTAATTTGAGTGCAAGACTTGCATCTTCCTCTCTGAGTTTTAGCTTTAGGCCTAAAAAAGGAGGGGGACAATCTCAGCTTTTCTATCAAAGTGTTCAGTTCGAATACCAAGGAGATCTACTCACTCAGTGACATGGCCTCAGCTGGGATTAATGTCAGCAGAACTACTTTAATTCATTAACTTTTTGGTCTTGTTCACTTGCAAGTGACTGCGTCATTATACACTAGACTTTTTTGGTTAATTCCATACAAGAAAGAATAATTAAGCAAACAAACACACTGAGCTCTCTGTTGTAAATGTATCAATGAGACTTAAAACACATAATTCATACCACCCTCTTTCTATGAACAACTGATGGAATCTCAGAAACAAATTTCATCATTTGAAAGGTGGATCACAACTTTATTTTCAAATATTAAATCAATTTTTCCAAAAGATCCTAACTACTAAGCACAAAAATATTCATTATTTCATTAATTTTCCGCAGCATTTTTGAAATACTCCCGGGCAGGTCGTTCAAAGCTGGCTTAAGTTAACCCAGGGTTAGTGTGAAATTTGATTTCAAATCTGAAAACTTAAAAAGAAATCCATTTTCTTTTTTTTGTCTACAATTTGATGATTAGATGGTCTGAAAGGAATAGGGAAAATTACCCCAAAAAAGGCTCCTGAATAAGGAAATAAAGAAAGCTGAATGAAAATTTAACCCTGGGTTAGTGCTAATCGGCCTCTGAACAACTAGGCCTTGCTGGAAAATTAAAATTAAGACTTAAAGGAAAAAACGATTTTTATTTTCTCAAAGAAAAAAAAGCATATTCAATTGAAGACAACTATAGAAGACAATTAGTCCAAGTAAAGAAAAGTTAAACAGAGCATATCATCATCAATGATTTAAGCGTTAAGTTCAATATAGTTTTCTTTTTTTTCTTGCACCTTCTCCAACGACTGGGAATCGGCCATTAGATTTCGTAAAACATCTTTCAACTTAGAGTATAAATAAAGCCGAAAACTAAACCAGCTGAAACTGTCGCGGGTACGAGCGCAAATGAAATTGTTGAAAACGCGTAATTTTTATTTTCGAAGTACCTGCACCAGTTTCAGCAGAAACTCTTGGTCTTCCTTCCTCCTTTTCTCCTCCCTTTCTTCTTCTCGTCTTTCGCGAGCTTCCTCTGCGGCCAG